>NW_027596702.1:0-178711 GCF_964194155.1 Cetorhinus maximus
AGTTGTCTTTCCCCCAATTAATTATCCCTGCTCTGGATTGTTCTCTGTCCTTTTCCATGGGCAATCTAAACCTTATGATACAATGATCACCGTCCCCTCGAGGCTCTCCCAGTGATATTTGACCACTTGGGCCAACTCATTGCCCAGAAGCAGGTCCAGCAGTGCCTGCCCTCTGGTTGGATTGGAAAGATGCTGCCGCCGAAAATGATCTTAAGCACATTCCAGGAACTCTGGCCCCTCTTGTCCCTTTGCACTATTCCTATCCCAGTGTGAATTTGAATAGTTGAAGTCCCCCATTACGATTACTCTATAATTCTTGCACCTCTATGAAATTACTTTGCAAATTTCTCTCTCCACATCCCTTCCACTAGTTGGCGATCTATATACTACACTGATCAATGTCATTGCAACTTTTTCATTCCTTAGCTCTAGCCAGAGAGATCCTGTCCTTGACCCCTCTGGGACATCCTCTCTTTCCAGTACTGTAAAGCCACCTTTAACCAATATCGCCGCTCCCATCCACCCCCGGCCGTTTCCCCCCTTTCCTGTCTCTCCCAAACACCGAGAATATTTAATGCCCAGTCCTGCCCTTCTTTGAGCCAAACCTGTCGCATCGTGGCCCTGCCTGCTGTTTTGGGAACTCTGGCCATCATGTCAGGGTTAGGTTCCCCTCTGGAACTGGTGCTTTCCCCTCTGGATAGCTAGCTGTGTGCCTGCCGTCAGCATTGCTGACCTGGGCTTGTGGATTACTGGATGTCAGCTTTGCCTCAGCTCCTACATCTGGTTCATCTGCTGCTTATGCCTTTGTCACCAGAATCCTTTTCGACACATGGAGAATTTGTGCCACACAGTACTGCTTCTGGCAGCTGGAGATTCGCACGGTTTCCCTTCTCGGCAATGACAGTGTACAGCTTGGGGTAAAATGGTGTATCCGTTCTCCCTCAGATTCTTTTGTCTCAGCAGTATTTGATCAGACTGTCTCGTGCCCCCCCACCGCCCGCCTTCAGTGGTCTCCATAAAGCTTTGCAGCAGCCTCTGCATTTTTTCAGCATCATGATCTCAGACCTCCTGATCTACACTGATCTCCCTCAGCTCTGGCATCTTGCTGTTGCTTTGTATCCAAGTAGCAGCTCAGCTGGTCTCTTCCTGTTGTGTGTGTCTGTGTGGAGTTGTTCAGTACATGGCCATAAGTTTTTTCAGGGTTTTAACCTCCAAATCCACTCACCCAATATTAGTTTGTTCTTTTGAGACTTTAACCATTCAGGCAACAGAACACAATCTAGTAATGTAACTCAGGAACGTTTATTAAGCACCAAAAATAAGAATTAACCAATTAGGCAGTGAATTTACTGACTTAATACAGTTTTTACTTCTCCATTCAAGCTAGGCTCACTTGCTCTCTCTCTCTCCCGTCTCTCTCCCCCTCCCCCCTCTCTTTCTCCCTCTCTCTCCCCCTCCCCCCTCTCTCTCTCCCCCTCCTTCCCCCTTTCCCTCTCTCTCCCCCTCCCCCCCTCTCTCTCTCTCTTTCTCCCTCTCTCTCCCCCTCCCCCCTCTCTCTCTCCCTCTCTCTCCCCCTCCTTCCCCCTCTCCCTCTCTCTCCCCCTCCCCCCTCTCTCTCTCTCCCGTCTCTCTCCCCCTCCCCCCTCTCTCCCTCTCTCTCTCTCTCCCCCTCCACCCCTCTCTCTCACTCCCCCTCCCCCCCTCTCTCTCTCTCCCCCTCCCCCCACCTTTTCTCTATCAGTTCTGTGGTCTACTGCTCCCAGTTCAATCTTCAAATTCATAGTGCCTGACAGCTTAAAGCTGGTGCTTTTAACTCTTTCCAAAGTACAACCCATGTGCATGATGAGTTCTATTTTTGGATTATGTTAGGAGAGTGTGGTGCCCAACACTACTGATTAACATTTAGACTCATTCACCTAAATGTTACAAATTAATTTTTAAAATAGTGAAAGTGCAAATTGGTACATAGCGTCATAGAAATTACAAAGTTACAGAAAGTACAAACAGTCTACACAAATGCATATATCAGTGCATAGAGATTACTGCTGTATTAAACTTAAGGTAACAAGGTTACCTTGAGGTCACCCCACCAGCCTCTGCATTCGAAGGATCATCCTGCGCCATTTCCGCCAACTCCAGCATGATGCCACCACCAAACACATCTTCCCTTCACCCCCCCGGTGGCATTCCGCAGGGATCGTTCCCTCCGAGACACCCTGATCCACTCCTCCATCAGCCCCAACACCTCAACCCCCTCCCACAGCACCTTCCCATGCATCCGCAGAAGGTGCAACACCTGTCCCTTTACTTCCCCTCTCCTCACCGTCCAAGGGCCCATACACTCCTTTCAAGTGAAGCAGCATTTCACTTGCACTTCCCTCAATTTAGTCTACTGCATTCACTTCTCCCAATGGGAGAGACCAAACGCAGACTGGGTGACAGCTTGGAGGAACACCTCCGGCCTGTCTGCAAGTATGACCCAGACCTCCCTGTCGCTTGCCATTTCAACACTCCACCCTGCTCTCATGCCCGTCCTTGGCTTGCTGCATTGTTCCAGTGAAGCTCAACGCAAACTGGAGGAACAGCACCTCATCTTCCGACCAGGTACTTTACAGCCTTCCGGACTGAATATTGAGTTCAACAACTTTAGATCATGAACTCTCTCCTCCATCCCCACCCCCTTTCCGATTCCCCTTTTTCCAGTAATTTATATGTATTTTTCTTTTCCCACCTATTTCTATTATTTTTCAATGTATTTCCATCCATTGTTTTATCTCTACCTTTTAGCCTATTTCGATCCCTTCCCCCCACCCCACCCCCACTAGGGCTATCTGTACCTTGCTCGTCCTGCTTTCTACCCTTAATGTCACCATTAGCACATTTCTTAGCTAATATCACCACCGTGAACACCTCTTTGGCCTTTTGTCTATGACATCTTTTGGCAATCTCCACCTATCACTGGTCCTTTATCCAGCTCTACCTGTCCCACCTCCCCTTAAACCAGCTTATATTTCACTTCTTTTCTATTTTTTCTTAGTTCTGGTGAAGAGTCATACAGACTTGAAACGTTAACTGTGCTCCTCTCCGCAGATGCTGTCAGACCTGCTGAGTTCCTCCAGGTATTTTTGTTTTTGTTTTGGATTTCCAGCATCTGCAATTTTTTGCTTTTATCTTAAGGTAACAAGGTACAGGTACAAGATATAGACTAATATATCACAGGTTCATAAAGAATAAAAGTCACAGGAACTACACAGCTACAAAAACCGATTACAGAACTTCACTAAATTTACAGAGACGAGGATGGTTATATATTTACAACACTCCCAGTTTAAAAAGACTAAGCTGGTTCTGATTAATTGTTTAGAACCTTGCAGTTGTTTTACTTCACACAATAAACCTTTTAAATTTCTTCATTTAAATTTTGAAATGCAATCTGAATTTCAATTGCTAGGAAGCACAATGACGCTACATTCTAATCGAATCAACATTGACTGACTTCAGAGCACTGGCTTGGGGCCGTGTGGTGTGTCCACTCGATCAAGTGTGGATCTGACTTTTAACAAGGGCCTAGTCATGTGATGCACTAATGTCCTGTATTGACTACAATTCAGCAAAGTCATGTTGGGTTAATTGATGAACATACTTCGATTGGTTGATCACTAAACATAACTGAACTACAAGCTAATTATTAAAGCTAAACTTTCTACAAATCCCCACCCTGAGGATAAAAGGCTTCAGCATTTGATGGCTCACATAACAATTCTGTCCCTGCTTTTTGGAGCAGCCCAGCTCAAATCAGTTGTGCCTCTCTGAAGTCTCCGGGTGAGGTGTTTGTTTTTTTAATTGATGGGATGTGGGTGTCGCTGGCTCGGCCAACATTTATTGCCCATCCCTAATCGCGTTTAGCTGGACTTTTCACAAACCTTCACTCCCTCCACCACCGATGCACAGTAGCAGCAGTGTGTACCATCCCCAAGATGCACTGCAAAAATTCACCAAGGCTCCTTGTACTGCACCTTCCAAACCCACCACCGCTACCACCTAGAAGGAGAAGGGTAGCAGACACATGGAATCACCACCACCTGGAAGCTCCCATTCAAGCCCCTCACCATCCTGACTGGGAAATATATCACCTTTCCTTCACTGTCACTGGGTCAAAACCCTGGAACTCCCTCCCTAACAGTGCTATGGATGCACCTACACCACATAGACTGAAGCAGTTCAAGAAGGCAGCTCACCATCACCTTCTCAAGGGTAACTAGGGATGGGCAATAGATGCTGGTCTAGGCAGTGATGTCCACACCCACGAATAAGTCTTCACCCCTTTGTAGTGCCAGGTTAGGCCGCATTCACTGAGCTACGATGATCTGTGAGACCCTCTGGGGATTGGACTGGAGCGTTCTGCCAGATCTGTCGAGGCTTCAGAATCGCATCTTCAAGATGCCAATATTCTCCTCTACCAACGTGCAGGTAGCGGTATGAGGCTCACTAACTTAACTGTTTAATTGATGTCTAGATGTCTTCTAGAATTCTTATCTGCCTGTGCTTGGTACAAGTTAATTTTAAAAAATGGTGAAAGTACAGAGTGACACGTTGCCTTACAGAAATTACAAAGTTACAGAAGGTACATACAGTCTACAGAAATACATATAGGCCAGACTTTTCACCTGGGCGGGCGTGCGCCCGACTTGAACAAGTGTAAAATGACGGGCGATGGCGGCGGGCGAGTGTCCTGGTGTCATCGCGCACTCGTGCGATATTTCGCTCGGCGGACCCACGCAGAAGTCGGAGCCGCGCCTGCCATTGATAAAGAGGCCAGTTAAGGCCCTTAGCAACTCAGCTGATGCTGATTGAATGTTCCCCGTGCGACTTGTCAGTCCTTGCACAGGCAGGTGGGCAGCCCACAATTCGCTAAACCTCATCCACGTGCGGCATAAGAAGGGTCAGCAGCATTGTCGATGTGAGTAGTGAGGAGTTTTGGAGATAACTTGCTGCTGGTGGCTTATTGGTACTTGTCAGCTGAATCTCTGATCGGGGCTTCATTCAGAGCATTTCCACACGTCATTCCAGGACTCGTTGGTGTCTTCCAGGCCCCCTGAGGATTCGGATCGTGTGGACCCTTCCAGGTATCAGACAGCCTTGTGGTCTCTGCTGGAGGCACCTCCTCTGAGGAGGGAGGGGCAGAAGGGGGAGGAGGCCAAGTGTCCCAATGCAGGTCCAGGGGAGTGACCTGCGGGAGGAGAGTTGCAGGCACAAGGGGCGCAGGGCCAGCAGGTAGTCCAAGGCACAAGGGGCCGCAGAAGATGCCACTATCCTGCTGCCAGGGTTTACAGGCAGTGATGTAGCTACTTCAATATGTCTGAGGTGCAATGCTGAAGGTGGCTCCATCGTTCCAGCGAGACTGTGACCTCCATTTGTCAGATGATCGGGCCTGAGATGACCTCCGACTGCGTGGATGGACACTTCATGCCAGTGGCTCTGAAGGTCACTGTGGCCTTCAATGTCTATGCCTCTGGCTCTTTCCAGGGCTCAGTGGAGCATCTGTGTGGAGCCTCCCAATCAGCTGTCCACAGTTGTGTCAAGCTGGTGACAGAAGCTCTGTTCAGGCGGGTATTGACTTCACTCATTTCCGTAAGACGAGGCCAGCCAGGCTGAGCGAGCCAGAGGCTTTGCAGCGATTACTGGGATGCCCTCCCATCCTGGGTGCAAGTGGGTAAGCCGGATGCCTTCGTCAACAGGAAGGGATTCCCCTCCATGAACGTGCAGATAGTGTGTGACCATAGGATGCAGATTCTGCAAGTCTATGCAAGGTACCCAGGCAGACCCCATGTCACTTACATCCTGAGACACTCCCAGGCGTCAAGGCTATTCAGTGCTACAGCCCATCTGGATTGATGGCTCCTGGGAGACTAGTGCTATCCCCTGAAAAGGTGGCTCATGATGCCTCTCCGTCATCCAAGAGCAGCAATACAACAGGAGCCAAGCCTCCAAAGGGGGGTGGTAAGAGAGGACCAAAAGACTTCAGAAGATGCGCTTCCGATGCCTGGACCGTTCGGGGGAGCACTACAATAACCCCCCAGAGCGGGTGTCACTGATAGTGCTTGCATGCTACGCTCTCCACAATCTGGCAATGGCAAAGGGGGACCCACTGGAGGAAGAGGATCTTGACACAGCTCCATAGGCCACAGATGATGAATCCCGGAGTGAGTCCGAAGAGGAGCACAGTGAGGAAAATGCTGAGGGTGTGGAGGGAGACTCAGTAACGTCTATGGAGGCAGGGATGCCTTGATCCAACGCTCCTTCAGCTAGGCTGCCAAATAAGAACTACCACCTCATGCCAGGGCTGCCACCTCCATCCTGGATCACAGAAATCACCCTTTCCTTGGGCCCCAAGATAGACGCAGTGCCTGTGCAATAAAGTTTTGAGCCACCCACATCCAGCATTACATACCGGCGTACCCTGCACCTACAAAATAAATGAAACAGACACACGCCAATAACACAAAAGCAAATATAATTTAATGTTGGAAGTCACATAGTATTGAAGGGAACAATATCCGCTGTTGGTGGTCACACCATTAAAACAAGATAAACAAAACAGGGAACAATAGATGACCGGTGACCAGTCCCTCTTGTTCTTAAGGTGCTTTAAACTTGCGTTTACGGGTGCTCTCCCCTCACTGGCACCGACATTGGAGACAGCCTGCTGACTCTGCTGTCCTGTTGGCCTTGATGATCTTGGTGTCATCCTCTGGCCAGTGGAGCCTGTGCTGGCCCCGCCTGGGAGGGAGCGGCCAGTGCCACGGCTGGCATCGTCCCAGTCATCGCAGCCTCATCAAATGTGACAGTCACTGGCAGAGGGATGGAGGAGCTGCTGCCATCATCCAGAGCGCCCTGAGAGGAGCCCGCAGAGACAACAAGAAGGTCGTGATCCAACGTGAGGTCGCTGTGCACCTCCCTGCTTGCTGCTGATGGATGGGCAGCTAGCTGGGATACTGGGTGCCTCATCCACTTCCCACACTGACACTGACCACTTGAGGTTAGCGTCTGTGTGAGGGCTTGCAGGCCTGAGCGCAACCCCAGGAACCCCTGATTCTGTCCCTGGAGCAGCCTCTCCATGAGACTCACCACTCTCCTCATGGAGGCGGCAGTGCGCTCAACCATGAGGGTCAACGCAGTGCCGCTGCTGCACCGGAACTCTTCCACAATGGAGACCACGGCACACATTCCCTCATTTATCCCCGCCAGATCCTTCCGCATATCCCACTCTCTGCCTCTGCCTGCACCTCAAGCGAGTGTGAAGCACAGTCACCACATGGTCCCATTGCGGAGTCCGAGTAAAGAGTGGCTCCACCGTGAGGATTCTCAACTGTGGCTGGTCTCCCTTCTCCTCAAACACCTTCAGGAACTGGGCACAGGCAGCAACATTCTTGAAGGTCACATTGAAGTATCCAGCGCTGGGCAAGTCCTGCAGACAGTAGGTCTCAGCAGCTTCAATTCCACAGGATTCCAAAAGGACTCTTTTAATGAAGAAGGCTCAGCCAATGGGTGTCCCTCCTTCGCTGTCCTTCACTGCCTCCCTAACGCTGGTTTGGGGCTTGACTGGTTGCAGCCATCACTCCTGTTCGGCACTGAAGCCTCTTCAAAGGAGGACAAACAACCACAGAAGAGCCTCCAATACCAAAGGGCAAAAAGGCCAAAAGCTTTGCTGAAAAGAAATGATACCCACAAAAACTACATTTGCACATATGCAGAAGCAACATGATCATGGTCTCTCCCTGCCAGGTATCAGCCCGAAGGACTTGCTCAGTTTCTCCAGCATTTTCATTTTTTACTCCCAATCATTTTATGATCGGCTGCCCATCTGGGCTTGAATGTGACATATTAAAGTGATAAGGACAGTGGGTGAAGGGGAGGTTACATCGCGCTGCCCAGTAACAGGAGGTGGTGGGTGGGTGTTGCTCGGGGTTGACTCTGGGGCTCCTGTTAGACTGAAACTTTATTAAACCAAACAATATCTTTTATATTCCAATTCAAACCAGTTAAAGTTAACAAAAGGCCAAAGTCTGTTCCCACTGGTGGACAATCATAGATTTGGAAATTAAAATGCATGTTGTTTATTTCACATCACTGTTCACTGTGTTTTGAATATCACCTCAAATCTTGTTTCTAACAACACTAATAATAATTTTGGAGATAAAAAGTAAAGATATTTGCCTTTTACCAAAAGAATCACCATGATCTTTCCAATCACTGGTGAGAAACGAACATTGGAATTACTGGATGGAAAGAAGACTTGGGGCAGAATTTTTTGCACCGGCGTTCGGGCGCATGCCCAACACGCTCGAGCGTAAGGTGACACGCGAAGACCTTGGGCGAGCGTCCCAACGTCATCGCACACTCACGGATAGTTCAGTCAGCGGGCACGCATGGGAGTCAGAGCCGCTCCCGCCATTAATTAAGAGGCCAGTTAAGGCCCTTAAGCCAAGTGACACCGATTTAACGTTGCCAGTGCAAGTTTGCGCTCATCGCTCGGGCAGCCGACCATTCGCAAACCTCATCCACGGGCGGGATAATAAGGGTCAGCAGCATTTCCAGTGTGAGTAATGAGGGGTTTTGGCAATAGTTTGTTGCTGGTTGCTTATCGGTACTTGGCAGCTTCATCTCTGTTCAGGGCTTCATTTCAGGACTCACTGGTGTCTCCCAGGCCCCCTGACGATTTTGATCGTGTGGCCCCTTCTAGGTATCAGACAGCCTCCTGTTACCTTGGTCATGGGGATTGTGGTCTCCGCTGGGCAGCATCTCCTCTGAGGAGGAAGAGAGGGGCAGAAGGGGGAGGAGGCCAGGTGTCCCAATGCAGCTTCCAGGGGAGTGACCTGCGGGAGGAGAGTTGCAGGCACAAGGGGCGCAGGGCCAGCAGGTAGTCCAAGGCAGAAGGGGCTGCAGGTGCCGCCACTATCCTGCTGCCAGGGTTTACAGGCTGCGATGCAGCTACCTCAATATATCCAAGGTGCAATGCTGAAGGACCTGCAGATCTGACTGTGGGTGGACACCCCATGCCAGTGTCTCTGAAGGTCACTGTGGCCCTCAACTTCTATCCATTGGCTCTTTCCAGGGCTCAGTGGGAGATCTATGTGGAGCCTCCCAATCAGCTGTCCACAGTTGTGTCAAGCTAGTGACAGAAGCTCTGTTCAGGCGGGTATTGACTGTCATTCATTTCTGTATGGATGAGGGTAGCCAGGCTGAGTGAGGCAGAGGCTTCGCAGTGATTGGTGGATGCCCCCATGTCCAGGGTGCCATCCACTGACACACATGTGGCCATCAAGGTGCCAGTGGGTAAGCCGGGAGCCTTCGTCAACAGGAAGGGATCTCACTCCATGAACGTGCAGATAGTGTGTGACCATAAGATGCAGATTCTGCAAGTCTGTGCAAGGTACCCAGGCAGCTCCCGTGACCCGTACACCCTGAGACTCTCCCAGGCGCCGCGGCTTTTCAGTGCTCCAGCCCGGCTGGATAGATGGCTGCTGGGTGACAAGGGCTATCCGTTGAAAAGGTGGCTCATGACTCCTCTCCGTCACCCAAGAACAGAGGCCGAACAGCATTACAACAGGAGCCACACTTCCACAAGGGTGGAGGGGATAGAGAAGACCATATCTTCAGAAGATGCGCTTCCAATGCCTGGACTGTTCAGGGGGAGTACCACAATAACCCCACTAGAGCGGGTGTCACTGAGAGTGCTTGCACGCTGCACCCTCCACAATCTGGCAATGGCAAGGCGGGACCCACTGGAGGAAGAGGATCTTGAGGGAGCTCCACAGGCCACATATGATGAATCCCGTAGTGAGTCAGAATAGGAGCGCAGTGAGGAGAACGCTGAGGGTGTGGAGGGAGACCTCTCTAATCTCCGGTGTGGCAGGCACACCAGGGATGCCTTGATCCAACGCTCCTTCAGCTAGGCTGCCAAATAAGAACTACCACCACATGCCAGGGCTGCCACCTCCATCCTGGATCACAGAAATCACCCTTTCCCTGGTCCCCAAGATACACTCAGTGCCTGTGCAATAAAGTTTCGAGCCACCCACATCCAGCATTACATACCGGCGTACCCTGCACCTACAAAATAAATGAAACAGACTCACGCCAATAACACAAAAGCAAATCTAGTCTGATGTTGGAACTCACATGGCTTTGAAGGGAACAATATCCGCTGTTGGTGGTCACACCATTAAGTAAAGAAAAACAAAAAGAGAAACAAAAGATCACCCATGACCAGTCCCTCTTGTGCTTAAGGTGCTTTAAACTAATGTTTACAGCTGCTATGCCTAGGTGCTCCCCACTCGCTGGCACCGACATTGGAGACAGCCTGCTGACTCTGCTGTCCTGTTGGCCTTGATGATCTTGGTGTCGTCCTCTGGCCAGTGGAGCCTGTGCTGGCCCCGCCTGGGAGGGAGCGGCCAGTGCCACGGCTGGCATCGTCCCAGTCATCGCAGCCTCATCAAATGTGACAGTCACTGGCAGAGGGATGGAGGAGCTGCTGCCATCATCCAGAGCGCCCTGAGAGGAGCCCGCAGAGACAACAAGAAGGTCGTGATCCAACGTGAGGTCGCTGTGCACCTCCCTGCTTGCTGCTGATGGATGGGCAGCTAGCTGGGATACTGGGTGCCTCATCCACTTCCCACACTGACACTGACCACTTGAGGTTAGCGTCTGTGTGAGGGCTTGCAGGCCTGAGCGCAACCCCAGGAACCCCTGATTCTGTCCCTGGAGCAGCCTCTCCATGAGAGTCGCCACTCTCTCAATGGAGGAGGAAGTGCGTTCGGCCATGAGGGTCAACACAGTGCTGATGCTCCACAGGGACTCCTCCATACTGGAGACCATGGCACGAATACCCTCGTGTATCTCCGCCAGATCCTCCCGCACATCCCGTTGGACATCCAGCATCTGTCGCCTAACGGACAACTCCAGAGACTCATCATCAGCCCTGAGCACTCTCTGCCTCTGCCTACACCTCAAGCGAGTGTGAAGTGCCTTCACCAATGTGCACTGAGATACTATCTGCCGAACTGATGCCCACCGAGGTGCTGGTATCTGCGCTGGTGTCTGGTTCAGAGAGTGGGTGTGGCGGATGTGCTTGGGGAGCATGGTGGTCCTCTGGGGTCAGGTATAGCTCCTGGGGGTTGTGTGCTTCGCTGCTTGGTGGCAGACCTAGGGGAGAATGAGGACAAGTCATTAGTTTAATGCATGCCAGGCACCCTGGTGAGACAATGGCGATGTGCATCATGGTGCCATCATCATTCAGTGGCCTATGGAGACTCCAGTCTGGAGGCTACCATGAATAATGAGACTACATGTTTGCACCATCCGACACTCTCACCTCAGTGCACTGCACTCTTACCTTCACCTGGCACTCCCAGCCTCTCCATGGCTGGTTAATTGAGATGCGTGGCACCTCTCAAGCTCCAAGTCCTCCTGCTCATTGTGGGAGAGGCTGAGAAGGTGTGGGGGTCCTCCGCCTGTCCGTGACCTCTCAATATTGTTATAGGATATCTTTTCCTGAAAGGACAGAGGAGCATTGATTGGTCCACTCTCTCCCTGCAGCACCATTGCAGCCTGGCCAACCCCACCTGAGGAGCACCTCACAGGGCTCATCCGAGTTGGGGGCCTCATGCCGCAAGGCACTCAGTCCAAGCAGCCAGGACTCAGCCCCTGGGACAGCTCCGGTGTCGTAGACAGTTGGCAGTCACACTGTAAAACCCCTGAGCTCCACGAGGAGACGGCCAGCCCTTAACATTTCACCACACTGACCCATGCCAACATGGTACTCGCCCTTCCTGAGCGCAGCAGGTCATTAAACCACATCGTGGCTGCTCACCCGGGCTGCCACCTCCTCCCATGCCCTCTTGCTGAGGTGCAGTGGCCTCCTCCTCCTATCTCTGGGGATAAGGGTGTCCCTCCTGGCAGCCACCCCCTCCAGGAGGACGACGAGGCACTCGTCCGAAAAACAGGGTACCGAGTGACCAGCCGACCTCCTCTCCCGCCTGGTCTCTGCATCCTCGTTTGCAGCCATGTCCTTGCAGCAACTCTGACCCGGGCAGCCTCCCTGGCGCTGCCTGCGTCGTTCTTGAACTGGCTGCCGGGTCGCCATTGGACCCAGCGGCCAACAGGCCCCCGCCTGCCCCTTCTCAAACATTTCTGCAGCTGGCGTTCACGCTGGGGGGACAGTTAAGGCCTTAATTGGTCCGCACAGTGTGAAATCGTGGTCACAGCCCACTCGTGGGCAGTGGTCCATTTCCCAGCCGCTCCCGCTCACCCTGCAAATCCTGCCCAACGTGGGCAAAATTCTGCCCTTAAGGTTCATCCAGTTCACCACCTGTGGTAGTTGCATGATAGGATGTTGATGGAGTTGTTCACTAATCACAGCGATCAAACTCTTATCAATTTGTCTCCAACAGGCCCAGGTATAAGGTGAGCAAAACTCCCAGGCCAGAATTTTGAGCTCGGTGTGCAGGCGCCCGCCCGACATGCCCGACTGTGATATAAAGCGAGTTGACCTCAGCCGAGCGCACTCTCAGCATATTTTGCTAGGTGGGTGCACGATGGGGTTGGAGGCGCACCGTCCATTAATTAACTGGCCAGTTAAGGCCCTTGAGACACTGAGTGTCCCGGACTTTACGTAGCCCGTGCGATTTTCAGGCTACCGCATGGGCTAAATGTGCTGGCGTGCAGGCCACATTGACAAAAACCTCATCCACGAGTGGGGTAAGAGGGGTCAGAGAGCTTGTAAATGTGAGTAGTTTGTAGTTTAGGATATAACTTGCTGCTGGTTGCTTGTGTGAATAAGGCATCTTCATTTCGCTTCAGAAGTGCTTTGACAGAAATAAGAGGCTTCAGTTCAGGACTCAGTTTTGTTTTCCAGGCTCCCGGAGGATTCATAACATTTGAGGCCTTCCAGGTATCAGACAGCCTTGGCTTACCCTGCGAAAAGGGATTGTGATCTCCGCTGGAGGCCCCTATTCTGAAGAGGAAGAGAGGGGTAGAAGAGGGAGGAGACCAAGTGTCCCTATTCAGCCTCCAGGCTGACCTGTGGGAGGAGAGGCACAGGCACATGGGTGCGGGGCCAACAGGACGTCCGAGGCAGAAGGGACCGCAGAAGATGCCACTAACCTGCTGCCAGGGTTTAAAGACGGCGATGCAGCTACTCAATATGCCTGAGGTGCAATGCCAAAGGAGGCTCCGTGTCTCAAGGGAGACAGTGACCTCCACCTGTCAGATGATCGGCCCTGAGATCCGTTCCAACTGTGTGGGTGGACACCCCATGCCAGTGGCACTGAAGGTCACTGTGGCCCTCAACTTCTATGCCCTCCGGTATAGAAGGGGTCAGTGGGTGATCTATGTGGAGTCCCCCAGTCAGCTGTCCACAGTTGTGTCAAGCTGGTGGATGCTCTGTTCAGGCGGGTACTGTACTTTATTCACTACCGTACGGACGAGGCCAGTCAGGCAGAGCGAGCCAGAGGCTTTGCAGTGATTGTTGAGTTCCCCCACGTCCAGGGTGCAATCGACTGCACACGAGTGGCCATCAAGGCACCAGCGGGTGAGCCGGGAGCCTTCGTCAACAGGAAGGGATTCCACTCCATGAACGTGCAGATAGTGTGTGACCATAGGATGCAGATTCTGCAAGTCTGTGCAAGGTACCCAGGAGGCTCCCATGACCCGTACACCCCGAGACTCTCCCAGGCGCCGCAGCTCTTCAGTGCTCCAGCCCGGCTGGATGGATGGCTGCTGGGTGACAAGGGCTATCCCCTCAGAAGGTGGCTCATGACGCCTCTCCGCCATCCAGGAAGAGAGGCTGAGCAGCAGTACAATAGGAGTCATGGCACCACAAGGGCGGTGATAGAGACAACCATCGGTCTTCTCAAGATGCACTTCCGATGCCTGGACCGTCCAGGGGGCACACTCCAGTACCCCCCAGATCGTGTGTCACTGATAGTGGTTGCATGCTGGACTCTCCACAACCTGGCATCGGAAAGGGGGGAATCAGTGGAGGATGATGTTGCCACAGCTGCTCTGGCAGCAGACAGTGAGTCCAGTCGTGAGTCCGAGGACGAACACGGTCAGGAGAACGCTGAAGAGATAGATGCCGACCTGGGCAACCTCCAGGGAAGCAGGGACACTCGGGAGGCTTTGATCTACTGTTCCTTCAGCTCGCCTACCACACATGAACCACCACCACATGGCAGGGCTGGAGGCTCCATACTCAATACCTGAGAGCAATAGTTGCTTGGTCAGCAACATGCACTATGTGCCATTTCAATAAAGCTCAGTGACAAACAGTCACTCATAACATCATGGATTCCCCTTCACCTGCAGAACTAATGAAGCACCCAGAGGCTTGTTGAGAACCAACCCATTTAATGCTTTACAGCTTGGCATACAGAAATTAAACTAAATGAAAATGTGTTCCACACCAGCACCAACTTAACAGGAACTTAAAAGCGGGACAAAAGAAAACGACTAGTGTTAAGCCCGTGTTGTGCATAAAGTGCTTTACATTTACACTGGCGGGTGCTACGTCTTGGTGCTCCCCCCTCGTTGACACTGGCATTGCAGACAGCCTGCTCACTCTGCTGTCCTGTTGGCCTTGATGACCTTGGTGGGCATCCTCTGGCCATGGAGCCTATGCTGTCCCTGCCTGGGAGGGAGTGGCCAGTGCCATGGCTGGCATCTCCCCAGTTGCCGTAGCCTCACCAGACGCCACGGTCACTGGCAGAGGGGTAGAGGAGCTGCTGCTCACGGAGTCTCCCAGAGCGGCCTGAGAGGAGCTCGCAGAGACGACAGGCAGTTGGTGCGCCACCGTCAGGTCACTTTGGACCTCCCTGCTCACCACTGATGGATAGTCGCCTAGCTGGGATACTGGGTACCAATCCATCTCCCACACTGACGGTGACCACCTGAGGTCATTGCCGGTCATTGAGGGCTTGCAGGTCTGAGCGCATCCCCAGGAAGCCCTGGTTGTTCTCCTGGAGGAGCCTCTCCATGAGAGCTGCCACTCTCTCTATGGAGGAGGCAGCGCACTCGGCCATGAGGGTCGTTGCATTGCTCATGCTCCGTATGGACTCCTCCACAACGTAGACCATGGCACGCATTCCCTCATGTATCTCCGTCAGATCCTCCCACACAACCTGCTGGACTTCCAGCATCTGCTGTCTCAGGGACGACACCAGAGGCTCATCAGCAGCCACTGACTGAGCATGTTTCTGGTCCCCAGCCGTCCTCCAACTGCCAGCGCTCTGGACGTGCTCTGCCTCCGCCTACACCTCAAGCGAGTATGAAGTGCCCTCACCGCTGTGCACCGAGTTTCTAGCTGACAATCTTATTCTCACTGAGGTGCTGGTATCTGCGCTGGTGCCTGCCTGGCTGAGAGGGTGTGGCGCTGGTGCCTGCCTGGCTGAGAGGGTGTGGCGCTGGTGCCTGCCTGGCTGAGAGGGTGTGGCGCTGGTGCCTGCCTGGCTGAGAGGGTGTGGCGCTGGTGCCTGCCTGGCTGAGAGGGTGTGGCGCTGGTGCCTGCCTGGCTGAGAGGGTGTGGCGCTGGTGCCTGCCTGGCTGAGAGGGTGTGGCGCTGGTACGTTCATATCATCTGTGTCTCAGGGGTCAGCGGCGGTCCCTCAGGCTCCTGAGACCGGGCGTGCTCTGGTGAGGCTGAAAGGGAAAACCAGGACATTTGATTAGTTGAAGTAGTTACACTGTTAATGTGCATGCCTGGCACCCGGATCAGGATGCGCTCGTCTTTCCATTATCAATGGGAATCCCATGTTGGAGGCTGAAATCAATACATAGCAGATGACCGAACTCAGTGGCTGCCTGCACCGTTTTTGAATAGGCCGCCGGGTCGCCATTGGACCCGGCAGTCATTGGCCTCCTGCCGCTGCCCGCCCCTTGCTGCAGATATCAGGAGGCACGAATTACGCTGGGCGGGCTGTAATTGGCCCGCCCACGTAAAATCGCGGTGTGCAACCGATGGTTTTAGGGTTCCTGCTTCGATACCAATCTGGGCTACAAATTCCAAATGCCCACCACCCTCTGGGTGACACAGTTATTCCTAATATCCCTTCGAACCCTTCTTCCAAGCATCTTAAATCTGTGCCTCCTGCTAATTGACCTCTCCACTGGGGTAAACAGGGCATCTTGTCCTCTCTATCTCGGCCCCTCATAATTTTGTACACCTCAATTAGGTCACCCCTTAGCCTCCTCTGTTCTAAGGAAAACAACCCCAGCCTACCCGGTCTCTCCTCATAGCTGCAATTTTCATGCCCGGGCAGCATTCTTGTAAATCACCTCTGCACTTTCTCCAGAGCAATTATGTCCTTCCTGTAATCTGGTGACCAGAACTGTGCACAAAATTCCAGCTGTGGCCTAACCAGCGCTATATACAGTTCCCTCATTACATCCCTGCTTTTATATTCAATACCTTGTCAAATAAAAGACAGCATTCCATATGCTTTCTTGAGCACCTTATCCACCTGTCCTGCCACCTTCAGGGACCTCTGGACATGCATTCCAAGGACTCTCAATTCCTCAACCCCTCTCAATATCCTCCCATTTATTGAGTATTCCCTTGCTTTGTTTGCTCTCCCCAAATGCATTACCTCAGACATTTCCGATCGAACCCCATTTGCTACTTTTCTGCGCACTCGGCCAAACCATTGATATCTTCACAAATCATGACATGGACAATTTTTGTGACATGGGCAAATTTCCCAACTATGCCTCCCACATTTAAGTCCAAATCATTAATACACACCACAAACAGCAAGGGGCCCAATACTGAGCCCTGTGGAACACCGCTGGAAAGAGCTTTCCTTTCGCTAAAACATTTGTCGACCATTACCATTCGTTTCTTGTCATTGAGCCAATTTTGGATCCAACCCACCACATTCCCCTGTGTCCCCTGTGGCTTTGACTTTTCTGACCAGTCTGCCATATGGAACTTTGTCAGATACCTTACTAAAATCCATGTAGACAACATTCACTGCACTACCCTCATCAATCCTCGTTATTTACTCAAAAAATTCAGTTAAGTTAATAAGGCACAGCTTTCCCTTAAGAAAACCATGCTGACTGTCCCCGATTAATCTGTGCCTTTCTAATTGACAGTTTTCTCTGTGTCTGAGAATTGATTCTAATAATCTGAATACTACCTAAGTAAGACTGACTGGTCTATAATTATTTGGCCTATCTGTACAATGGCACAACATTCACAGACCTCCAGTGCTCTGGTACCTCGCCTGTATCCAGTGAGGAGTGAAAAATGATTTTTTTGTGCAAAACTGTACTTTCAGATATTTTATGAACATAGAAGATGACAAGACATTTCAAAATGGCCTTCACAAAAAGAGTAATAATATTCAGCTTTTCCTTGCAGATCATGTTGCACTCTGAGGTGCTTCAGTACAATTGTGATACATGTAATATTCACTGCATACATTCAATGTGAGTCACACAGCCTGAAGGGTCAATACGATTCCCAGCACCTCGGTGCACTACGGCTGAAAGGTCTTAGACAGCGACCTTTCCCCTGTGCAGCGGCTGCCCCAAGCTTTAGTGCGTCCCTCAGCACATAGTCCTGGGCGTTGGAATGTGCCAGTCTGCAACACTTGGTCAGGGACAACTCTTTGCGCTGGAAGACCAACAAGTTTCGGGCAGACCAAAGAGCGTCTTTCACTGAGTAGATGATCCTCCAGCTGCAGCTGATGTTTGTCTCGATGTGCGTCCCTGTCCCTGGGATCAGCCCGTAGAGCACAGAGTCCTGTGTCACAGAACTGCTCGGGATGAACCACGGCATAAACCACTGCATCTCTCTCCAGACCTTCTTTGCAAAGGCACAATCTACAAGGAGGTGAACAATGGTCTCTTCCCTACCACAGCCACCTCGAGGGCAACGTGCAGAGAGGGTGAGACTCCTGGTGTGTAGGAAGGAACTGACGGGGAGGACCTTTCTCACCACCCGTTAAGCTATGTCTTTGTGCTTGTTGGAAAGTTCTGGTGATGAGGTATTCTGCCAAATGACTTTGACAGTCTGCTCGGGGAACCATCCCACAGGATCCACCCTCTCCTTTTCCCTCAGGGCCTCTTGGACGTTACTGCCTGGTGGACTTGTGGTCAAAGTTGTTTCTCTGCATAAATCTTTCCACGAGGGACAGGTGGTACGGCACGGTCCAACTACCTGGAACGTTCTGCGGCAGCGTGGCCAGACCCATCCTTCGCAACACCGGGCACAGGTAGAACCTCAGCACATAGTGACACTTGGTGTTTGCGTACCGAGGGTCTACAGACAGCTTGATGCAGCCACACACAAAGGTGGCCATCAGGATGAGGGTGATGTTAAGCACATTTCTTCTAGAGGCTTGTACATCGCGTCCCTGCGAACACAATCCATTTTTGACCTCCAGATAAAGCGGAAGATGGCTCGAGTGATCGCCACCACGCAGGAGTGAGGAATGGGCCAGACCTGCGCCACGTACAGCAACAGCGAGAGTGCCTCACACCTGATGACCAGGTTCTTACCCGCAATGGAGAGGGAGCGTCGCTCCCACATGCCCAGTTTTCTTTCCACCATAGCCACTCGCTCCTTCCAGTTTCTAACGCATGCCCTGGTCCCTCCAAACCATATCCCCAACACCTTCAGGCAGTCTCACCTGGTGACGAACGGGACAAAGGATCGGTCAGCCTAGTTCCCAAAGAACATGGCCTCGCACTTGTCATGATTTACCTTGGCTCCCGAGGCCAGTTTGAACTGATCGCAGATGCTGATTAGTCTGCGCACCGACAGCGGATCCGAGCAGAAGATGGCGACATCGTCCATCTACAGGGAGGCTTTGACCTGAGTGCCTCCACTGCCTGGGATCGTCACTCCTCTTATGCCCTAATTCTTCCTGATGGACTCAGCAAAGGGTTCAGTGTAACATCCGAACAGGACAGGGGAGAGAGAGCAGCCCTGCCTGGCTCCAGATTTAATGGGAAAGCTATCTGATTCCCACCCATTGATTGAAACTGCGCTACTGATGTTAGTGTTGAGCAGTTGGATCCAATTGCAGATTCCCTCCCCAAACCCCATTTTGGAGATCACATCCACCATGTAGGTGTGCGATATTCTGTCAAAGGCCTTCTCCTGATCCAGGCTGATGAGGGAGGTGTCCACACCCCTGTCCTGCACATAGGCAATCGTATCCCTGAGCAGCGCGAGGCTGTCAGAGATCTTCCTGCCCGGCACAGTGCAGGTCTGGTCAGGGTGGATCACCAACGCTAGAGCAGACTTCACCCAATTGTCATTGACGTTGGACAGAATCTTATAATCCATATTCAACAGTGAGATGGGTCGCCAATTTCTAATTTCCTCCCCTTTCCACTTCCACTTGTAGATGAGGGTGTTGCCTTTCCTCATGGATTCTGACATGCTGCCGGCCAGGAGCATACTCTCGTACACTTCCAGCAGGTCTGGGCCCATCCAGTCCCACAGAGCCGAATACAACTCCAACGGCAAGGCGTCGCTTCCGGGAGTTTTACTCTTCTCGAAGGACTCAAGGGCCTTAGTCAGTTCGTCATGAGTTAGCGGTTTGTCCAGGCTCTCCCGTGTACTGTCGTCTAATACCTCTGTGATAGAGGACAGGAAGGACTGGGAGACCGTGCTGTCTGTGGGCTTCATCTCTTGGAGTTCCTCCTTGACATCAACCCCATCGACTGCAGCCGGAGCAGATTCTGCATGTTTCGCTGGAGTCAGGACATTTCCCTCTGTTCCTTTCTCGCTTTCTGGATGAGTACCTTCTTGATATCCTCCTTGATCGCTTCCCACCAGTGTGTCAGGGAATCAAAGAGTGTTTCACAGTTCCCCAGCCTTTGTAATCCTTCTTGAGTTCTCTGGGGTCAGCAGTTTCACGTTCAGCTTCCATGTTCCCCGGCCAAGCCTCTGGTCTTCCTGTAAGTGACATTTGACCGGTAGGAGGCAGTGGTCAGAGAAGAACACTGGCTTGATGTCCGTGGACCTGACTGTGAACGCTCGGGACACAAACAGGAAGTCTATCCTTGAGTGGGTGGACCACTCTGGCCGCGACCAGGTGTATCTCTGCTGCGCTTCATCTGCAGGGTTGCTGAAGACGTTGTGCAGCTTGCCATCCTTTACTATTTCCATCAGGGATCTGGACGTGGTGTCCAGTCTGCTGTTGGCCCTGCCAGATTGTCCAGCTCCATCGATGATGCGGCTGAAGTCACCGCCCAGAATGGCCAGCCTGGAAGTCGCCAGCAGAAGTGGGAGCTGCTGAAGGACAACCAGCCACTCGCTGTTTTGATCCGGGGCATACATGTTAATTAACTAGAGTGGCGCATTCTTGTACAATAATGTCCGCTACGAGGAGGGGCCCGCCCACCACCTCCTCAACCTCGGACATGGTGACATTGCCTCCCTGCAGCTGAATACCCAGGCCGGAGGAACGAGAGTCGTTTCCTCCCGACCAGAGTGATGCCCCTTGGGACCACCATCGTGCCCATTGCCTGTAGGAGCTGAGGTGCAGTATTGCACACTCCTGCAGAAACAACAGGTCAGCTTTGACCTTGGCAAGGTAATCCAAGGTTGCAACACATCGCGTAGCAGATTTAACGCTACACACGTTGATGGACTCAATCTTGATCCCCATTTTAATGCATTTTCTCACTTACCAGTCCTGTTGTTTTTGTCAGTTCCAGTCCTTTGGTTTGCTCCTACAAACCCATAGTGTTTGCAAATTGTCTCGCTTTTGACGGGCTGAGGAAACAGCCCAGAACCGCCCCGTTGGAAATGTTCCGCTCAGGTGACAACGGGGGGTTCGTGCAAGGAGCGAGGTTTGGATTGTTCTCTGCTGGAGAAATCTCTCTGATCCATTCCCCCTCAGGGGCGTTGCTGCTTCCCAGAGATGGGGTGCACTGACAGAACACTGACATCGGGAACACGGTAAATGATTTGCTGCAGGACCGATTAGTTTGTGGAGTTCAAGACGATGCCACAGAGCGCCTTTCACTCACCGAGGTAAACATCGTCTTTAAGCGTACCCAAGGAATCTCCCTCGCCATGGAAAGTGCAGTGAGAGACTGGCAGGCTTTGTACACATACAACATGGCGCTGTTCTTCATGTGGGGCAGGAACCTGCTGCTGAGTGTGGCGTGGAAACCAGACCCACAGCATCGAGGGGAGATGCAATGTCTGCTGTTAAAACCATGAAAAGTCCTTTATCAAAAGAAAGAATTCATCAGCGGCTCCAAGATTAAGTTGTTATAGATGTGGAGGTGACCATGTGCCAGACAGCTGTAAATTCAAGGAGGCAGAATGTCATTATTGCCATAAGAAGGGTCGAAACAGCCCACAAAGCATCAAACCAAGAAGATTGAATTAAAGAATACAGCAGAACCTGAAGCTGCTGACACCGACATCTATTCACTGTGTAATGTAACAGCTGTAAAAACCGAACCTGTGTAATGTAACAGCTGTAAAAACCGAGCCTGTGTAATGTAACAGCTGTAAAAACCGAGCCTGTGTAATGTAACAGCTGTAAAAACCGAACCTGTATAATGTAACAGCTGTAAAAACCGAGCCTGTGTAATGTAACAGCTGTAAAAACCGAGCCTGTATAATGTAACAGCTGTAAAAACCGAGCCTGTGTAATGTAACAGCTGTAAAAACTGAGCCTGTATAAAGTAACAGCTGTAAAAACCGAGCCTGTGTAATGTAACAGCTGTAAAAACCAAGCCTGTATAAAGTAACAGCTGTAAAAACCGAGCCTGTGTAATGTAACAGCTGTAAAAACCGAGCCTGTGTAATGTAACAGCTGTAAAAACCGAGCCTGTGTAAAGTAACAGCTGTAAAAACTGAGCCTGTATAAAGTAACAGCTGTAAAAACCGAGCCTGTATAAAGTAACAGCTGTAAAAACTGAGCCTGTGTAATGTAACAGCTGTAAAAACTGAGCCTGTGTAATGTAACAGCTGTAAAAACTGAGCCTGTATAAAGTAACAGCTGTAAAAACCGAGCCTGTGTAAAGTAACAGCTGTAAAAACTGAGCCTGTATAAAGTAACAGCTGTAAAAACCGAGCCTGTGTAATGTAACAGCTGTAAAAACTGAGCCTGTGTAAAGTAACAGCTGTAAAAACCGAGCCTGTATAAAGTAACAGCTGTAAAAACCGAGCCTGTGTAATGTAACAGCTGTAAAAACCGAGCCTGTGTAATGTAACAGCTGTAAAAACCGAGCCTGTGTAATGTAACAGCTGTAAAAACCGAGCCTGTATAAAGTAACAGCTGTAAAAACCGAGCCTGTATAAAGTAACAGCTGTAAAAACCGAGCCTGTATAAAGTAACAGCTGTAAAAACTGAGCCTGTATAAAGTAACAGCTGTAAAAACTGAGCCTGTATAAAGTAACAGCTGTAAAACCCGATCCTGTGTAATGTAACAGCTGTAAAACCCGAGCCTGTGTAAAGTAACAGCTGTAAAACCCGATCCTGTATAAAGTAACAGCTGTAAAAACTGAGCCTGTGTAATGTAACAGCTGTAAAAACCGAGCCTGTGTAATGTAACAGCTGTAAAAACCGAGCCTGTATAAAGTAACAGCTGTAAAAACTGAGCCTGTGTAATGTAACAGCTGTAAAAACTGAGCCTGTGTAATGTAACAGCTGTAAAAACCGAGCCTGTGTAATGTAACAGCTGTAAAAACCGAGCCTGTATAAAGTAACAGCTGTAAAAACTGAGCCTGTGTAATGTAACAGCTGTAAAAACCGAGCCTGTGTAATGTAACAGCTGTAAAAACTGAGCCTGTGTAATGTAACAGCTGTAAAAACTGAGCCTGTGTAATGTAACAGCTGTAAAAACTGAGCCTGTGTAATGTAACAGCTGTAAAAACCGAGCCTGTGTAATGTAACAGCTGTAAAAACCGAGCCTGTGTAATGTAACAGCTGTAAAAACCGAACCTGTATAATGTAACAGCTGTAAAAACCGAGCCTGTATAAAGTAACAGCTGTAAAAACCGAACCTGTATAAAGTAACAGCTGTAAAAACCGAGCCTGTGTAATGTAACAGCTGTAAAAACCGAGCCTGTGTAATGTAACAGCTGTAAAAACCGAGCCTGTGTAATGTAACAGCTGTAAAAACCGAGCCTGTGTAATGAAACAGCTGTAAAAACCGAGCCTGTGTAATGAAACAGCTGTAAAAACCGAGCCTGTGTAATGTAACAGCTGTAAAAACCGAGCCTGTGTAATGTAACAGCTGTAAAAACCGAGCCTGTGTAATGTAACAGCTGTAAAAACCGAGCCTGTGTAATGTAACAGCTGTAAAAACCGAGCCTGTGTAATGTAACAGCTGTAAAAACCGAGCCTGTGTAATGTAACAGCTGTAAAAACCGAGCCTGTGTAATGTAACAGCTGTAAAAACCGAGCCTGTGTAATGTAACAGCTGTAAAAACCGAGCCTGTGTAATGTAACAGCTGTAAAAACCGAGCCTGTGTAATGTAACAGCTGTAAAAACCGAGCCTGTGTAATGAAACAGCTGTAAAAACCGAGCCTGTGTAATGAAACAGCTGTAAAAACCGAGCCTGTGTAATGTAACAGCTGTAAAAACCGAGCCTGTGTAATGTAACAGCTGTAAAAACCGAGCCTGTGTAATGTAACAGCTGTAAAAACCGAGCCTGTGTAATGTAACAGCTGTAAAAACCGAGCCTGTGTAATGTAACAGCTGTAAAAACCGAGCCTGTGTAATGTAACAGCTGTAAAAACCGAGCCTGTGTAATGTAACAGCTGTAAAAACCGAGCCTGTGTAATGTAACAGCTGTAAAAACCGAGCCTGTGTAAAGTAACAGCTGTAAAAACCGAATCCATCACTGTCACAATCCAAGTTAATGAGAAGCCATTAATAATGGAGGTGGATATGGAGGCCTCAACTACAGTGGTGGGAGAGCACACTTTCAGATCCCTGACTAAAGGTAGAAAGTTAGTAAACCTGGAGCAGAGAACCGCTAAATTAAAGATATTGCACTGGAGAATCTATTCAGGTAAAGGGGATCGCCACAGCACCAGTGTCTTACAGGCAACAGACAGCCCAGCTGCCTGTGATAATAGTGACTGGAGAAGGACCCAGTCTGTTAGGCCGAGACTGGTTACAGAAGATCAAGCTTGACTGGTCTGAGATATTTCACCTGAAAACAGGAGTTCCTGAACTGCTAAGGAAATACGCCATGGTATTTTGGGATTAATCAGGGAAGTTAAAAGCCCACGATATATGTGGATCCACAGGTGACACCACGTTTCTTTAAGACCGGACCTGTGCCTTATGCATTGAAGGAGAAGGCGGATGCAGAACTGTGCCAGTTAGAAAAACTGGGCATCGCCCAAGCTGTCCAATTCTCAGAGTGGGCAGCACTCATAGTTCCAGTGGTTAAGCCTGACCAAACCATAGGAATTGGTGGGAAGTATAAGTTGACAGTGAATAAGGCAGCAAAACCAGACAACTGCCCCATTCCAAGGATAGACCAATTGTATGCAAAGCTGGCTGGAGGCAAGTCCTATACAATAGGGGATATGAGCCAACCATCCAACAATTAGAACTGGATAAATCATCGAGAGAATACATGAGTATTAACACACACACAGGTCTTTATCAAAGAACAAAGAAAAGTACAGCACAGGAACAGGCCCTTTGGCCCTCCAAGCCTGTGCCAATCATATTGCCCGTCAGCTAAAACATTTTGCACTTCCGGGGTCCGTATCCCTCTATTCCCATCCTATTCATGTATTTGTCAAGCTGCCTCTTAAACACCACTATCGTACCTGCTTCCACCACCTCCTCTGGCAGCGAATTCCAGACACTCACTACCCTTTGCGTAGAAAACTTGCCCCACACATCTCCTCTATAGTTTCCTCCTCTCACCTTAAATCTATGTCCCCTAGTAATTGACTCTTTCACCCAGGGAAAAAGCTTCTGACTATCTCCTCTGTCCATGCCACTCATAATTTTGTAAACTTCGATCAAGTCGCCCCTCAATCTCCGTCGCTCTAGTGAGAACAATCCGAGTTTCTCCAACCTCTCCTCATAGCTAATAACCTCCAGACCAGGCAGCATCCTGGTAAACCTCCTCTGCACCCTCTCCAACGCCTCCATATCCTTCTGGTAATGTGGTGACCAGAATTGCACGCAATATTCCAAGTGTGGCCTAACCAAGGTTCTATACAGCTGCAGCATGACTTTCCAGCTTTTATACTCAATACCCCTGCCGATGAAGGCAAGCATGCCATATGCCTTCCTGACTACCTTATCCACCTGCGTTGCCACTTTCAGTGACCTGTACACCCAGATCCCTCTGCCCGTTGATGCACTAATGGTTCTGCCATTTACTGTGTAATTCCTGCCTGTATTAGACCTTCCAAAATGCATTACCTCGCATTTGTCCGGATTAAACTCCATCTGCCATTTCTCCACCCAAGTCTCCAACCGATCTATGTCCCGTTGTATCCTTTGACAATCCTCTTCACTATCTGCAACTCCTCCAACCTTGGTCTCGTCTGCAAACTTACTAATTAGTCCAGTTACATTTTCCTCCAAATCATTTATGTATACTACAAACAGCAATGGTCCCAGCACTGATCCCTGTGGAACTCCACTAGTCACAGCTCTCCATTCAGAAAAGCACCCTTCCACTGCTACCCTCTGTCTTCTATGTATATCAGTACAGGTCTTTATCAGCCCTGACAATATTCCGGCAATGCTACTGAAGACTTGTGCTTTAGTAATTGCCACGCCCCTAGCCAAGCTGTTCCAGTACAGCTACAACACTGACATCTACCCGGCTATGTGGAAAATTGCCCGGATTTGTCCTGTACACAAAAAGCAGGAAAAATCCCATCTGGCCAATTACCGCCCCATCAGCCTACTCTTGGTCATCAGTAAAGTGATGGAAGGGGTCATCAACAGTGTTGCCAAGCAGCACTTGCTTAGCAATAACCTGCTCACTGATGCCCAGTTTGGACTCCGCCAGGGTCACTCAGCTCCTGACCTCATTACAGCCTTGGTTCAAACACGGATAAAAGAGCTGAACTCCAGAGGTGAGGTGAGATTGACTGCCCTTGACATCAAGGCTGTTTTTGACTGAGTGTGGCATCAAGGAGCCCTAGCAAAACTGGAGTTAATGGGAATCGGGAGAAAACCTTCCACTGGTTGGAGGCGTACCTAGCACAAAGGAAAATGGTTGTGGTTGTTGGAGGTCAGTCATCTTGGTTCAGGACATCAGTGCAGGAGTTCCTCAGCGTCGTGTCCTCGGCACAACCATCTTCAGCTGCTTCATCAATGACCTTCCTTCCATCATAAGGTCAGAAGTGGGGATGTTTGCTGATGGTTGAAGATACTGAAGCAGTCCATGTCCAAATGCAGCAAGACCTGGACAATATCCAGGCTTGGGCTGACAAGTGGCAAGTAACATTGGTGCCAGACAAGTGTCAGGCAATGACCATCTCCAACAAGAGAGAATCCAACCATCGCCCCTTGACATTCAATGGCATTGCCATCACTGAATCCCCCACTATTAACATCCTGAGGGTGCCATTGACCAGAAACTGAACTGGACTAGCTGTATAAATACTGTGGCTACAAGAGCTGACCACAGGCTAGGAATCCTGTGGAGAGTAACTCACCACCTGACTCCCCGAAGCCTGTCCACCACCTACAAGGCACAAGTCAGGAATGTGATGGAATACTCCCCACTTGCCTGGATGAGTGCAGCTGCCACAACACTCAAAAAGCTCAACACCATCCAGGACAGAGCAGCGCGCTGATTGGCACCCCATCCACAAACATTCGCTCCCTCCACCACCAACGCTCAGTAACAGCAGTGTGTATCATTTACAAGATACACTGCGGGAACTCACCAAGGCTCCTTAGACAGCACCTTCCAAACCCATGACCACTACCATCTAGAAGGACAAGGGCAGCAGATACATGGGAACACCAGCGCCTGGAAGTCCCCCTCCAAATCACGCACCATCCTGATTTGGAAACATATCACCTTTCCTTCGCTGTCGCTGGGTCAAAATCCTGAAACTCCCACTCTAAAAACACTGTGGGTGTACCTACACTACATGGACTGCAGTGGTTCAAGAAGACCAGAGGCTTGGCCGAGGGGCATGGAAGCTGAACCTGCAACTGCTGACCCCAGAGAACATTGAGGAGCTCAAGAGGGATTACAAAGGTTGGAGAACCGTGAAACCCCTCTTTGAGTCCCTGATACACTGGTGGGAAGCGATCAAGGGAAACATCAAGAGGTTTTTCATCCTCAAAGGCACCCAGAAAGCTAGAAAGGAACAGAGGGAAATGTCCCGACTCCAGAAAAACATGCAGGATCTGCTCCGGCTGCAGTCGATGGGGGTCGATGTCAAGGAGGAACTCCAAGAGGTGAAGAGCCAGCAAGCCTCGCCCTTTGCCTCGGAGGCCTCCAAGATCATCTTCCGGTCCAGAGTCCGTTACATGGAGCAGGATGAGACGTGCTCACGTTTCTTCTTCCAAAAGGTACACTCTGTGATCAGCAGCCCGAAGGAAGAAGACGGCTCAGTAAAGTCATCGCCCTCCGACATTTTGAGGATCAGCAAATCCTTTTATTCCGGATTGTATGACGTGAAGCCCACGGACAGCACGGCCTCCCAGTCCTTCCTGTCCTCTATCACGGAGGTCTTAGACCACAGTACACGGGAGAGCCTGGACAAACCGCTAATTCCTGATGAACTGACTAAGGCCCTTGAGTCCTTGGAGAAGAGTAAAACTCCCGGAAGCGACGGCTAGCCGGCGGAGTAGTATTCGGCTCTGTGGGACTTGATCGGCCCAGACCTGCTAGGAGTGTACGAGAGTATGCTCCTGGCCGGTAGTATGTCAGAATCCATGAGGAAAGGCATCATCACCCTCATCTACAAGCACAAGGGGGGAAGGGGAGGAAATTAGAAATTGGCGACCCATTTCACTGTTGAATGTGGACTATAAGATTCTGTCCAAGGTCATCGCCAATCGGGTCAAATCCGCTCTGGAATTGGTGATCCACCCTGACCAGACCTGCACTGTGCCGGGCAGGAAGATCTCTGACTGCCTCGCGCTGCTCAGGGATACGATTGCCTATGTGCAGGACAGGGGTGTGGACACCTGCCTCATCAGCTTGGATCAGGAGAAGGCCTTTGACAGATTATCGCACACCTACATGGGGGATGTGCTCTCCAAAATGGGGTTTGGGGAAGGAATTTGCAATTGGATCCAACTGCTCTACACTAACATTACTAGCGCACTCTCAATCAATGGGTGGGAATCTGATAGCTTTCCGATTAAATCTGGAGTCAGGCAGGGCTGTCCTCTCTCCCCTGTCCTGTTCGTGTGTTGCATAGTACCCTTTTCTGAGTCCATCAGGAAGGATCCGGGCATAAGAGGAGTGACGATCCCAGGCAGTGGAGGCACTCAGGTCAAAGCCTCCCTGTACATGGACGACGTCGCCGTCTTCTGCTCGGATCCGCTGTCGGTGCGCAGACTGATCCACATCTGCGACCAGTTCGAACTGGCCTCGGGTACCAAGGTAAATCGTGGCAAGAGTGAGGCCATGTTCTTTGGGAACTGGGCTGACCGATCCTTTGTCCCCTTCACTGTCAGGGCTGACGGCCTGAAGGTGCTGGGGATATGGTTCGGAGGGACCAGGGCATGCGTTAGAAACTGGAAGGAGCGAGTGTCTATGGTGAAAAGGAAACTGGGCATGTGGGAGCGAAGCTCCCTCTCCAGTGCGGGTAAGAACCTGGTCATCAGGTGTGAGGCACTCTCGCTGTTGCTGTACGTGGCGCAGGTCTAGCCCATTCCACTCTCCTGCGTGGTGGCGATCACTCGAGCCATCTTCCGCTTTATCTGGAGGTCAAAAATGGATCGTGTCCGCATGGACGCGATGTACAAGCCTCTAGATAAAGGGGGAAAAAACGTGCCCAACATCGCCCTCATACCGATGGCCACCTTTGTGTGGCTGCATCAAGCGGTGTGTAGTCCCTCAGTATACAAACACCAAGTGTCACTATGTGCTGAGGTTCTACCTGTCCCCGGTGTTGCGAAGGATGGGTCTGGCCACGCTGCCGCTGAACGCTCCAAGTAGTTGGACCGTGCCCTACCACCTGTCCCTGGTGGAAAAATTTATGCAGAAAAACACCTTTGACCACAAGTCCATCAGGCAGTGGTCAGCACGTAACGTCTTAGAGGCCCTGAGGGAAAAGGAGAGGGTGGATCCTGTGGGATGGTTCCCCGAGCAGACTGTCAAAGTCATTTGGCAGAATGCCTCATCGCCAGAACTTTCCAACAAGCACCAAGACGTAGCTTGGCTGGTGGTGAGAAAGGCCCTCCCCGTCAGATCCTTCCTACACGTCAGGAGTCTCACCCCCTCTGCACGTTGCCCTCGAGGTGGCTGTGGTGGGGAAGAGACCGTTGTTCACCTCCTTGTGGATTGTGCCTTTGCAAAGAAGGTCTAGAGAGAGATGCAGTGGTTTCTGTCGAGGTTCATCCCGAGCAGTTCTGTGACACAGGACTCTGTGCTCTACGGGCTGTTCCCAGGGACACACACCGAGACAAACATCAACTGCAGCTGGAGGATCATCAACTCGGTGAAAGAGGCGCTTTGGTCTGCCCGAAACTTGTTGGTCTTCCAGCGCAAAGAGTTGTCCCCGACCGATTGTTGCGGACTGGCACAATCCAAAGTCCAGGACTACGTGCTGAGGGACGCACTAAAGCTTGGGGCAGTTGCCGCAAAGGCGCAATGGGGAAGGGCCGCTGTCTAAGACCTTTCTACCACAGCGCACCGAGGGGCTGGGAACTGTTTAAATCCCCTCGGGCTGTACAGCTCAAAATGAAAGGCTGTAAATGATTGTAATATTGTTTGTACTGATGCACCTGGTGATACATTTTGTAAAAGTTGAACCGGATTGTACCCTTGTAATGGTGTTTTTGAAATGGTTTGGAATGTGGTTGAAGATATTTTATGAATAAAGTTTATTTTTGCAAAAAAAAAAGTGTAGTAAAGGAACCACTTGAATATTGTATCTGGACTCCGAGTGTTGAAATTTTGTCCCAGAGTATTCCTCGGACCTTTCAATTGGTGCTGCGAGCAGGGCCCGAAGGATGCAGGACACCGACGGGGAAATGGGATGAGTCACAGTGTGAATTCATTTTTATTCATACTAAATCCGACTCCGTCCCGATCCAGGAAGTGTCAGGCACCCCGCGTATCAGAAACCTGGGCTCCAGGCAATAGTTCAAGGGGTGGTAAGGGTGGGGTAGTTTGCTTGTCTTATAGATTGTTATAATTACATCCGGTATTAGCCGCAAGTAACGAGTTCGGTCAGAAAGGATCCAGGGTAAGAACCGTACCGCTGACAACAACTATACCCCGACCGTCTTACCCAGAGATGGCCAGTGGTGACAAACTCGAGTGGGGACCAGAGGGATCCTTGACACAGCATTGAGCTGACAAAAATAAGAAATCGATAGGCAAAATGAGAAAGAACAATTGGAACCCATTTGACTCACCCGCTGATCAGAGAAAATGGTGGGATAATCAGAAAAAAGACAAAGATGATGAAGCCTGGATCCTAATGTTAAGACAACACATAGAGTTAAGTAAGAAAGTAAATCGAATGTTGGCCAACAAATCCCAAAATGAAGAGCTGGTCCAGGCAAAAAATCTCATGTCAGTTTCGGCAGCTTTACCACAGCCACCAGTAGCTGCACAATACGCAGATAATATAGATTGGAACGGGCTGGTGGAACAGGCGGCAGGATATGAGGAACAACGGGAAGCGGGTTGGGAATCACCACCACCATAACCCGTGGCCCCAATTAAGATAGAGCTTGTGCCCCCGGTGCCCAGACAACCAGGCAGACCAGGCACAGCAGCAAGCTGATTTCCGAGCCTTTAGAGCAGAAATGGCACAAGACTTAGGGCAAGCCCCATAAAACAAGAAAAGGGCGAGAGTGCCCATGAATATGGCAATCGGAAGTTTGAGGCATATTGTAACTACGGGGGTGTAGGTGCTGCGCTGAACCGAGACGATGTACAGTTTATGCAATTGTACAAGGATGGCCTTAGCCTGGCCCACCAGGCAATCCTAGACACCGGGCCCGGGCCCACCAGGCAATCCTAGACACCGGGCCCGGGCCCACCAGGCGATCCTAGACACCGGGCCCGGGCCCACCAGGCCATCCTAGACACTGGGCCCACCAGGCCATCCTAGACACCGGGCCCGGGCCCACCAGGCCATCCTAGACACCAGGCCCGGGCCCACCAGGCCATCCTAGACACCGGGCCCGGGCCCACCAGTCAATCCTAGACACCGGGCTAGTAGACAAGAACACATATGATCGAGGAAGATGGGCCACCGGGGTAGATAACCACATAGGGAAAACTAAGATAAAGGTGTCGGCAGTGAGGTTACAGACCCCACTGAAATGGTGGCCACTGCAGCAGCCGTTCCTAAACCCGAGGTGTGCTTTAATTGTAAAAACCCGAACATAAAATATTTACAGTGTTCGATGTAGCCAATGGATTTTGGTCGATACCACTGGACCAGGAATCCCAAGATAAATTCGCTTTCACAGTGGGAGGGAGACGGTGTACATGGGCGAGGCTCCCACAGGGATTCCACAACAGCCCCAACATCCTCCATCGGGTCACGAGTGAGAAGCTGAGTCCGTGCGACGTAGAGTCTAACAACAGTACAATCTTATAATATGCAGATGATATCCTAATAGCGTCAGAATCGGAAAGGGGCCACATCGGAGCTCTCCTGATAGTCATAAGGACGCTGAAAAATGCTGGATTTAAGATAAACCCCTTTATGAGTTGCTGACCGGGAGGGCGATGCGCTTGCCAGAGGGCAGAGCCACCGGAAGTGAGGATATGGGACCCATCAGAGATAAAATTAAAAATGATATTAAGCAATTGGATGGACAGCTAAAGGAATTACAACAGGAAGTGAAGGACCAACAGGCTATCAGGGATTTAGAAGAGAGGACAAAAGGGGGACCCCCGTCACCACCGGCTGAGGTCGGAGACATGGTGTTTGTTCAAATCACCCCTAGCCAACCAGGTTTTGCCCCAAAATGGACTGGACCGTACGGAATTATTCACGTGCCTGCGCCGATATGAAGGGAAAAGCTAGGTGGAAACACTGGTCACAACTGAAAAGGTATGATGTAAGTAAGAAAGACTAAATTACCAGGCAGTGGGAGGAAAACGGGCAACGAGCAGTCCGTACTGTGTTAGCCAAGTGGTTTAGGATTCATTCCCGATCTGGAGGACTGGCCATCTGAAAGAGAAAAGGGGGAATCCTCAACTACGGGGAGGGTCACCGTGGGCTGTGCACAAGGAGGGACGTAAAGGAGAAAGCTACAGTGTGTGAGAGATACAGTGTGTGAGAGATTTTTCGCAATTTACCTTCACACCCCAGGAGAACAACAACTGGGGTCACTGTCCCGGGGAGGAAGACTTGGGAATGACAGATACCTGGCATTGGATCTTGAGGGCCAAACACGGAGAGTTGACTGCAACGGCGGACCCCCGGACCGACACCACCCTGCTATCACAGGACACGACGACACCACAGAGACTATCTTGCCCAGACATGACCCCTGGGCCACAGAATGGACTGGTACTGTATACGGACGATGAACTCTTGTATGATAATGTTAAACATGAAATTGTACAGGTAATTGTGAACCTGGCAGGTATGCAACTGCCTGAGTATTGCAGTAACCAAGCGCCCCTACGAAAACTGTACAAATTACTGAGTAAGGCTGTGATTAATCAGCCGGCCGACGCCACGGGTGCCACTAGATTCAGGGGACATCCTGCTTTCCACCGCCAGAAGAGAGAGTTAGTTAACAATGTACTGACAGGGGTGAACACAGGGACTTCCCTGGTAAACTCTCTCGACATTCAAGGAATCAACTCCGAGGTCACGAATCTTAAAGGGATCATGAGGCAGCTTGCTCATAAGAGTAGCGAGGGGTGGTGAAACGGCAGCGGCCCTAGGGGGCAAGAGTGTGGCATCTGTATTGGAAAGCGTACACGTTATAGAGACCCATGCTAAAGCCACCAGCCAATTAATAGAAAGGGAGGAACGACAAGAGGGCAGCACCTAAAAAAGCCAGCTTACGGCCAGTGGCTGATCGGGCAATTAAGACAAAATCTGGGCCAGATCCAAAGTGGGGAGGTACCGGGCTGGATCAACAGTGCCCGGTTGTGGGGGATGGCCAAGAACCCAGGCGTCATCGACGCATGTACATTGAAAGGAGTGACCAGGGTGTATGCGGTGATTCAGAAGTGCACCTCAAACCAAATGAACGTGTTAGGTATGGGCAATCCCCTCAGTCACAGCAGACACGGGCCCACACACTCAGTACCGAGTGGAGAACATTGGGTTAATCCGAGACAATGACTCCCTCCGGTACTACCCCATAGATATGCATGCCATACGCAAGAATGAGGGCATACACAGGGTATCACTGAGCGGCTGCAGATGGAAAGGTAGCCTCACAATTTGCTCCCATCCAGTTGGAACGGGGGGGGGGTGCTGGACAAATGCGGGTACAACCGAACGGAGGGTTGTATATTAGAAATTACCCACAGAGAAAACCATCACACCCGCTCAGGATACAAGGGAACCCCGGCTCCCAGTTACTATCAGACACAGCGTGAATAATGTACGTCCAACAAAGGGGTCAGGTCTCAGTCAACGCCTCCGACACACTCCACCATGCCCTGGAACACTATGAGGAACCTAAGCAGGCCCCAATTCCCCACCTTCCCGAAAGTCTGACAAAGTTTAAAGGTGACTTACGAAAGGTGAGGAATCAGCATTACGTGTTACAGGCGGTGTTTAAAAGGCTAATCAATAATACGGAAGAGCACTTGAGAGATCCGACATGGTGGGAGCAAGTGTGGGAATGGGGGCTGAATGTGGACATACACCCCTGGATAAGAATAAGCTCTCATATACTCGTCGCAGTGCAGCTAGTGTTAGCATTGTTTAACTCTAATTCTTTCAATGTCTTCTCCAGACAATCCAAAAAGTACCAGGGGACCATGAGTGGCGTACTGAGAGGCTGCAAGGAGACATTTGCGTTACATTATGGGACCAGCAACACTCACACACACACAGATTACACAATCCACACTGACATCACTAAAAATCACAGACGGAATCTCAGTAACAATCCACATGCTTTGCACAGTCTTGTGTTGGGGGTTTAGTGTTTGATATTTCAAACTGCAGTGACATTCCCGACAAGATGAGTTAAAGTTTTAACATTAACCAGAAAATGGCTGAAACATTGTTTTCCTGGGGTGAACACATCAAAGGACAGGAAGAATCAGAAAGTTGTCCTGCCCTGGGATTAACATATCAACGGACAGGCCTCCTGGGGAGCAGATTGAGAGACATCCCAACATGCCAGGGGTGGAGTCTGCAAACTGCTCGTTCAGGATATACCTGGCTAGGAACCCAATCCGAAAACCGCCTCCAGAGTGCGGAGCTAGTCCCCACTCTGGCTTAATGTGCGTGTGTGTTCCCTCTGTCTCAATCTGCTTTATAACTCTTTGACTTGTTTGTATTTGGATGTTGCTGAGTTGTAACTGAGAGTGATTCATTGGCTCTTGCGTTATTTTGTTTGAAAATGTTCTTTGCTCTCTGTTTTAATGGAATTAATTTTCTCCCCCACCCCTCAAAGAATTTTTATTTTGAAACCTGCAATCTGAAGATCCAGACTGGGACAAGGACTCTTCTTCTTCAGGAGTTTCCTGAGACCTTCTCCAAGGCCGTGCTCCATGGGCCCACGTGAGTTTGTGTCCGTTTCTTACCCCGAGATTTCAATTCCTCTCCGGGACCCTGGTTTTCGGTGGCTCCGGTTAACCAGTTCCTGTTGGACTGTGGGCCTGGAGTTTCAAAAAGAAAATCTTGGGGTTAAAGTAGCCTAGCCTTGCAATCTAAAACTTACATGTTAGCCTCCAGTGTGTGAGGAACAGGAGCCCCACAAGAGGAAATGAAAAGTCCTAAAGTGAAGCTGCCTAAAATCTTGTTATAATTCAGGGATAATGCGTGTAATTTGGGCTGCGCGATCATTCTGACGGTTAAACGGGATTCCCGGTGGTCATTTTACTGAGGGTTTAGGTTTCTATCTGCCTTTCTCCAGTTTTCTTTCTGTTTATTTCTTCGCTTTGCGCTATTTAAGCCTTCAAGGAATAATCACAGGTGAATTGATGGACCCACAGCAGGGGAAGTGAGCTGCAGAAGGGGCAGGGAAAGACTTTACACATGGGGAGAGGAGGCAGGAGTTTCAGAAGGTAGGAGTCACACAGGGGGCTGATTAAGGGGGAGATTATACAGAGGAGGTGGGAGGCTGCTGTTCGTTTCGGAGGGGGGTAATTTGAATGAACATGGGGACAGGGTGCTTGTTCATGTTTGAAATAGTGAGGGGTCGCTGCTACATGTTTAAAATGGTGAATGCATATGAGTTAATAGCTGACTGATATGAGTTTGTATTTATACAGACGTCCAGAGAGATAGGGGGTGGGGCGGTGCTGGGAGTGTGGGGACTGTTGTGATGGTGGGTTGGGTGTTAGATGGGGGTTGTTTGAGAGAGATTTTTGAGTGGGCAAACGCGGGGTTAAAAATGGCGCGAGTAATTTGGCGGCCACAAAACAAACGGTCTGGCGAAAATGATGCAGAGATGGAATAATTGCCGGCTGATAATGACAGGGAGGAAAAGAATGGGGGTTGGATAATATTTGCGAGGAGGAAAGAAAAAACTAAATAACCAGTCCAGTATAGATTTTGAAGAGCACACATTGGGGGTTATATATTTCTTTTTTCAGAAAAGGTTGCTGACAGGAAATAGAAGAGAAAATGAAAGATATGATGAAATCTATTTTTTGAATTGTGAATCAGGGGAGAGCGCGAACGCAGTCCCCCACTACCACAAATTTTGCAGTCGAGTATCCCGCATTTGGGGACATCGCAGGCGTTAGCACACCCGAAGTGCAATGGGCTAGCCTCGTCCTGGGAGAACCTTTTTTTTCTTTTTTTTGCAAAAATATACTTTATTCATAAAATATCTTCAATCACATTCCAAACCATTTCAATAACAACATTACAAGGGTACAATCCAGGTTAAACTTTTACAAAATGTATCACCAGGTGCATCAGTACAAACAATATTACAATCATTTACAGCCTTTCATTTTGAGCTGTACAGCCCGAGGGGATTTAAACAGTTCCCAGTCCCTCGGTGCGCTGTGGTAGAAAGGTCTTAGACAGCGACCCTTCCCCATTGCGCCTTTGCGGCAGCTGCTCCAAGATTTAGTGCATCCCACAACACGTAGTCCTGGACTTTGGATTGTGCCAGTCCGCAACAATCGGTTGGGGACAACTCTTTGTGCTGGAAGACCAACAAGTTTCGGGCAGACCAAAGCGCCTCTTTCACCGAGTTGATGATCCTCCAGCTGCAGTTGATGTTTGTCTCGGTGTGTGTCCCTGGGAACAGCCCGTAGAGCACAGAGTCCCGTGTCACAGAACTGCTCGGGATGAACCTCAACAGCAACCACTGCATCTCTCTCCAGACTTTCTTTGCAAAGGCACAATCCACAAGGAGGTGAACAACGGTCTCTTCCCCACCACAGCCACCTCGAGGGCAACGTGCAGAGGGGGTGAGCTTCCTGACGTGTAGGAAGGATCTGACGGGGAGGGCCTTTCTCACCACCAGCCAAGCTACGTCTTGGTGCTTGTTGGAAAGTTCTGGCGATGAGGCATTCTGCCAAATGACTTTGACAGTCTGCTCGGGGAACCATCCCACAGGGTCCACCCTCTCCTTTTCCCTCAGGGCCTCTAGGACGTTACGTGCTGACCACTGCCTGATGGACTTGTGGTCAAAGGTGTTTTTCTGCATAAATTTTTCCACGAGGGACAGGTGGTAGGGCACGGTCCAACTACTTGGAGCGTTCAGCGGCAGCGTGGCCAGACCCATCCTTCGCAACACCGGGGACAGGTAGAACCTCAGCACGTAGTGACACTTGGTGTTTGCGTACTGAGAGTCTATGCACCGCTTGACGCAGCCACACACAAAGGTGGCCATCAGTATGAGGGCGATGTTGGGCACGTTTATTCCCCCTTTATCTAGAGGCTTGTACATCGCGTCTCTGCGGACACGATCCATTTTTGACCTCCAGATAAAGCGGAAGATGGCTCGTGTGATCACCACCACGCAGGAGTGTGGAATGGGCCAGACCTGCGCCACGTACAGCAACAGCGAGAGTGCCTCACACCTGATGACCAGGTTCTTACCCGCAATGGAGAGGGAGCGTCGCTCCCACATGCCCAGTTTCCTTTTCACCATAGACACTCGCTCCTTCCAGTTTCTAACGCATGCCCCGGTCCCTCCGAACCATATCCCCAGCACCTTCAGGCCGTCAGCCCTGACAGTGAAGGGGACAAATGATCGGTCAGCCCACTTCCCAAAGAACATGGCCTCGCTCTTCCCACGATTTACCTTGGCTCCCGAGGCCAGTTCGAACTGGTCGCGGATGTGGATCAGTCTGCGCACCGACAGCGGATCCGAGCAGAAGACGGCGACATCATCCATGTGCAGGGAGGCTTTGAACTGAGTGCCTCCACTGCCTGGGATCGTCACTCCTCTTATGCCCGGATCCTTCCTGATGGACTCGGCAAAGGGTTCTATGCAACACACGAAAAGAACAGGCGAGAGAAGACAGCCCTGCCTGACTCCAGATTTAATCGGAAAGCTATCTGTTTCCCACCCATTGATCGAGACTGCGCTACTGATGTTAGTGTAGAGCAGTTGGATCCAATTTCGAATTCCCTCCCCAAACCCCAATTTGGAGAGCACATCCACCATGTAGGTGTGCGATATTCTGTCAAAGGCCTTCTCCTGATCCAAGCTGATGAGGCAGGTATCCACACACCTGTCCTGTACATAGGCAATCGTATCCCTGAGCAGCGCGAGGCTGTCCGAGATCTTCCTGCCCGGCACAGTGCAGGTCTGGTCATGGTGGATCACCAATTCCAGAGCGGATTTGACACGGTTGGCGATGACCTTGGACAGAATCTTATAGTCCACATTCAACAGCGAAATGGGTCGCCAATTTCTAATTTCCTCCCTTCCCCCCTTGTGCTTGTAGATGAGGGTGATGATGCCTTTCCTCATGGATTCTGACATGCTGCCGGCCAGGAGCATACTCTCGTACACTTCTAGCAGGTCCGGGCCCATCCAGTCCCACAGAGCCGAATACAACTCCGCTGGCAAGCCGTCGCTTCCGGGAGTTTTACTCTTCTCGAAGGACTCAAGGGCCTTAGTCTGTTCGTCAGGAGTTAGCGGTTTGTCCAGGCTCTCCCATGTACTGTCGTCTAAGACCTCCGTGATGGAGGACAGGAAGGACTGGGAGGCCGTGCTGTCTGTGGGCTTCACGTCATACAATCGGGCATAAAAGGATTTGCTGATCCTCAAAATGTCGGACTGCGATGACTTTAGTGAGCCGTCTTCTTCCTTCAGGCTGCTGATCACAGAGCTCTCTCTGTTACTTTTGGAAGAAGAAATGTGAGCACGTCTCATCCTGCTCCACGGAGCGGACTCTGGAATGGAAGATGATCTTGGAGGCCTCCGAGGCAAAGAGCGAGGCTTGCTGGCCCTTCACCTCTTGGAGTTCCTCCTTGACATCGACCCCCATCGACTGCAGCAGGAGCAGATTCTGCAGGTTTTTCTGGAGTCGGGACCTTTCACTCTGTTCCTTTCTAGCTTTCTGGGTGCCTTTGAGGATGAAAAACGTCTTGATGTTTCCCTTGATCGCTTCCCACAACTGTGTCAGGGACTCAAAGAGGGGTTTCACGGTTCTCCAGCCTTTGTAAGACCTCTTGAGCTCCTCGCTGTGCTCTGGGGTCAGCAGTTGCACGTTTAGCTTCCATGCCCCCCTGCCCACCCTCTGGTCTTCCTCCAAGTGACAGTCAACCAGTAGGAGGCAGTGGTCGGAGAACACCGGCTTGACGTCGGTGGATCTGACTGCGAACGCGCGGGACACAAACAGGAAGTCTATCCTGAAACGGATGGACCCGTCTGGCCGCGACCAGGTGTATCTACGCTGCGCTCAAGCGGCTGTACCGGCACAAAATGGGCAGCCGGCCCAGGCGCCAATACACGGACAGAGAGCTATAACGGGGGCTTCCCGGCGCAACTGAGAACCACGTATGTGTCCCTGTCACCTAGCGCAACCATGAAGCTATTGGAAACAAATTACCCCAACTAAAACCTAGACATGGAAATGAGTCGTTTTGGCAAAAATTGAGGGAAATACGGCAATGCCACGATCTCCATAACAGGGACGTTCGCGGGTTAGTCCGGATAAAACTACCTGAGGCGTTTTGGGGACGGCTGCAGCAAGCGTATCAGGACGGAACCTGGTGTAATGATATCGCTGCAGACCAGGGACAGCAGCAAGCTGATTTCCGAGCCTTTAGAGCAGAAATGGCACAAGTCTTAGGGCAAGCCCCAGTTAATTGGAATACAGTGACTGGAGTAAAACAAGAAAAGGGCGAGAGTGCCCATGAATATGGCAATTGGAAGTTTGAGGCATATTGTAACTATGGGGGTGTAGGTGCACTGGAGGTTCACTAGAGCTTTCCCCACCAGGGACTGCAGCGCCACCACGGCCACAAAGATCCTCGCTTTTGAAGTAGTACCAAGATGGGGAATCCCTTTACAGATAGATTCGGATCAAGGAGCGCATTTTACGGACAGTATTATGAAAAGGACGTGTGAGCTGCTCGGAGTAAAACAGAAATTTCACGTACCTGACCGTCCACAAAGCTCAGGAATGGAAGAACGTATGAACCGCACGTTAAAAAATGCTATTGCAATGGCAAACACAACAACTGGTGGGGGATGGGTGGATGTGCTCCCCCGCATATTGATGCGACTGAGGGCTACCCCCAACAGGACAACTGGTTTAACCCCTTATGAGTTGCTGACCGGGAGGGCTATGCGCTTGCCAGAGGGCAGAGCCACCGGAAGTGAGGATATGGGACCCATCAGAGATAAAATTAAAAACGATATTAAGCAATTGGATGGACAGCTAAAGGAATTACAACAGGAAGTGAAGGACCAACAGGCTATCAGGGATTTAGAAGAGAGGACAAAAGGGGGACTCCCGTCACCACCGGCTGAGGTCGGAGACATGGTGTTTGTTCATATCACCCCTAGCCAACCAGTTTTTGCCCCAAAATGGACTGGACCGTACGGAATTATTCACGTGCCTGCGTCGGTATGAAGGGAAAAGCTAGGTGGAAACACTGGTCGCAACTGAAAAGGTATGATGTAAGTAAGAGAGACTAAATTACCAGGCAGCGGGGGGAAAACGGGCAACGAGCAGTCCGTACTGTGTAGGCCAAGTGGTTTAGGATTCATTCCCGATCTGGAGGACTGGCCATCTGAAAGAGAAAAGGGGGAATCCTCAACTACGGGGAGGGTCACCGTGGGCTGTGCACAAGGAGGGACGTAAAGGAGAAAGCTGCCTCTTATATCCAACCTAAACCCTGGTGATCACCAGCAGTGTGCTTCATTACAGAAATAACAATAACCGGGTAACCTCCACGCCAAGATGGAAAAAAGCTGGGTGTCCATGATCATTACCAGGGCCCTGGCTATCGCAGCCACCGGCATACAGAATGTAAACCGTGAAGCAGTGGCCGGTATGGGCTTATACTACAAGAATGTCAGCGACGGATATTGCGTGAAAGGAGGTGTGAATGTCACAACGGAAAGGTCAATGCTCTTCAAGTGTGGCACCGGGCTTACGCAACTATCCATTGGAATGAGCGATGGTGAGAGCCTAGGGCAGAGCTCGCATTCGGGAACGGAACTCCGATGGAAAAATGAGGGCCCACTATGCTTCCAGATCAGCGATGGTTCGGACGGACCCTGGACATGTGCGAAGGGGGCACAGGTCCAGATACAGTGTGTGAGAGATTTTTCGCAATTTACCTTCACACCCCAGGACAACAACAACTGGGGTCACTGTCCCGGGGAGGAGGACTTGGGAATGACAGATACCTGGCATTGGATCTTGAGGGCCAAACACGGAGAGTTGACTGCAACGGCGGACCCCCGGACCGACACCACCCCGCTATCACAGGACACGACAAGAGACTATCTTGCCCAGACATGACCCCTGGGCCACAGAATGAACTGGTACTGTATACGGACGGTGAACTCTTGTATGATAATGTTAAACATGAAATTGTACAGGTAATTGTGAACCTGGCAGGTATGCAACTGCCTGAGTATTGCAGTAACCAAGCGCCCCTACGAAAACTGTACAAATTACTGAGTAAGGCTGTGATTAATCAGCCGGCCGACGCCACGGGTGCCACTAGATTCAGGGGACATCCTGCTTTCCACCGCCAGGAGAGAGAGTTAGTTAACAATGTACTGACAGGGGTGAACACAGGGACTTCCCTGGTAAACTCTCTCGACATTCAAGGAATCAACTCCGAGGTCACGAATCTTAAAGGGATCATGAGGCAGCTTGCTCATGAGAGTAGCGAGGGGTGGTGAAACGGCAGCGGCCCTAGGGGGCAAGAGTGTGGCATCTGTATTGGAAAGCGTACACGTTATAGAGACCCATGCTAAAGCCACCAGCCAATTAACAGAAAGGGAGGAACGACAAGAGGGCAGCACCCAAAAAAGCCAGCTTACGGCCAGTGGATGATCGGGCAATTAAGACACAATCTGGGCCAGATCCAAAGGGGGGAGGTACCGGGCTGGATCAACAGTGCCCGGTAGTGGGGGATGGCCAAGAACCCAGGCGTCATCGACGCATGTACATTGAAAGGAGTGACCAGGGTGTATGCGGTGATTCAGAAGTGCACCTCAAACCAAATGAACGTGATAGGTATGGGCAATCCCCTCAGTCACAGCAGACACGGGCCCACACCCTCAGTATCAAGTGGAGAACATTGGGTTAATCCGAGACAATGACTCCCTCCGGTACTACCCCATAGATATGCATGCCATACGCAAGAATGAGGGCATACACGGGGTATCACTGAGTGGGTGCAGGAGGAAAGGTAGCCTCACAATTTGCTCCCAACCAGTTGGAACGGGGGTGGTGCTGGACAAATGTGGGTACAACCGAACGGAGGGTTGTATATTAGAAATTACCCACAGAGGAAACCATCACACCCGCTCAGGATACAAGGGAACCCCGGCTCCCAGTTAGTATCGGACACGCGTGAATAATGTACGTCCAACAAAGGGATCAGGTCTCAGTCAACCAGGGGGTCATTGTGCTGTGGCCTTTGTCTAATTAATACCATTAAGTTACTGATAATAAAAGATATATAAACTGTGCTCATTTGAACCTCGGTGGAGAAGTGCCTGGATTGCCCAGTGTTTGCTCCCCGCATGCGTAATAAAGGAACCACTTGAATATTGCATCTGGACTCCGAGTGTTGAACTTTTGTACCAGAGTATTCCTCGGTTCTTTCAACGTGTTGGTGGATTGAGCAGACAAGTGGCAGATGAAGTTCAATGTACAGAAGTGTGAGGTGATCCATTTTGGCAGGAAGAATATGGTGAGACAGCATAAAATAAAGGAAGAGCCTCTAAAAGAGGTGCACAAACAGAGGGAACTCAGACGTACATAGGCCATTGAAGATGGCAGGACGTGTTGAGAGCAGTTAATAAAGCAGATAGTATCTTAGGCTTTATTAATAGGGGCATTGAGTACAAGAGTAAGGAGGTCATGTTGAACTCGTATAAGACACTAATTAGGCCTCATCTGGAATACTGCGTCCAGTTCTGGGCGCCATACTTGAGGAAGGATGTGAAGACATTGGAGAGGGTACAGAGGAGATTCACAAGAATGATTCCCGGGATGAAGAACTGTAGCTATGAGGATAGATTGGAGAGGATGGGACTGTTTTCCTTGGAGAAAAGAAGGCTGTGAGGAGAGTTGGTGGAGGTATTCAAGATCCTGAGAGATATGGACAAGGTAAATCGTGAGAAACTGTTTCCACTCAAGTGAACATCAAGGACTAGAGGGCACAGATTCAAAATAATTGGCAAAAGGAGTAAATGTGATGTGAGGAAAGATTAATTCACCCAGAGGGTGGTTGGAGTCTGGAACAAAATTCCTGAGAGGGTGCTGGAGGCAGATTCGATCGAGGTATTCAGAAGGGAATTGGATCGTTACCTGAAAAGACAGAATGTGCAAGGTTACGGGGATGAGGCAGGGGAGTAGGACTAGGTGGAAGGCTCTTTCAGAGACCCAGTGCAGACTTGATAGGCCGAATGGCCTCCTTCCACACTGTAAAAAATTCTGTGACATCACAAAGCAGTATCAAGATTTTGTGATTTAGAGATAGATCATGAAATCGGAAATGATCAAAACAAAGGGCGTACATTTATTGTGAGCTGTACAGCCCGAGGGGCTCTAAACAGTTCCCAGTCCCTCGGTACACTGTGGCAGAAGGGTCTTAGACAGCGACCCTTCCCCATTGCGCCTTTGCGGCAGCTGCCCCAAGCTTTAGTGCGTCCCTCAGCACGTAGTCCTCGGCCTTGGAATGTGCCAGTCCGCAACACTCGGTCGGGGACAACTCTTTGTGCTGGAAGACCAACAAGTTTCAGGCAGACCAAAGAGCGTCTTTCACCGAGTTGATGATCCTCCAGCTGCAGTTGATGTTTGTCTCGGTGTGTGTCCCTGGGAACAGCCCGTAGAGCATAGAGTCCTGTGTCACAGAACTGCTCGGGATGAACCTAAACAGAAACCACTGCATCTCTCTCCAGACTTTCTTTGCAAAGGCACAATCCACAAGGAGGTGGACAACGGTCTCTTCCCCACCACAGCCACCTCGAGGGCAACGTGCAGAGGGGGTGAGCTTCCTGGCGTGTAGGAAGGATCTGACGGGGAGGGCCTTTCTCACCACCAGCCAAGCTACGTCTTGGTGCTTGTTGGAAAGTTCTGGCGATGAGGCATTCTGCCAAATGACTTTGACAGTCTGCTCGGGGAACCATCCCACAGGGTCCACCCTCTCCTTATCCCTCAGGGCCTCTAGGACGTTACGTGCTGACCACTGCCTGATGGACTTGTGGTCAAAGGTGTTTTTCTGCATCAATTTTTCCACCAGGGACAGGTGGTACGGCACGGTCCAACTACTTGGAGCGTTCCGCGGCAGCGTGGCCAGACCCATCCTTCGCAACACCGGGGACAGGTAGAACCTCAGCACGTAGTGACACTTGGTGTTTGCGTACTGAGGGTCTACGCACCGCTTGATGCAGCCGCACACAAAGGTGGCCATCAGTATGAGGGCGATGTTGGGCACGTTTATTCCCCCTTTATCTAGAGGCTTATACAGCGCGTCCCTGCGGACACGATCCATTTTCGACCTCCAGATAAAGGGGAAGATGGCTCGGGTGATCGCCATCGCGCAGCAGTCTGGAATGGGCCAGACCTGCGCCATGTACAGCAACAGCGAGAGTGCCTCACACCTGATGACCAGGTTCTTACCCGCAACGGAGAGGAAGCGTCGCTCCCAGATTCCCAGTTTCCTTTTCACCATAGACACTGGATCCTTCCAGTTTCTAACGCATACCCCGGTCCCTCTGAACCATATCCCCAGCACCTTCAGGCCGTCAGCACTGACGGTGAAGGGGACAAAGGATCGGTCAGCCCAGTTCCCAAAGAACACGGCCTCGCTCTTCCCACGATTTACCTTGGCTCCCGAGTCCAGTTCGAACTGGTCGCAGATGTGGATCAGTCTGCACACCGACAGCGGATCAGAACAGAAGACGGCGACATCGTCCATGTACAGGGAGGCTTTGATCTGAGTGCCTCCACTGCCTGGGATCGTAACTCCTCTAATGCCCGGATCCTTCCTGATGGACTCAGCAAAGAACAGGCGAGAGAGGACAGCCCTGCCTGACTCCAGATTTAATTGGAAAGCTATCTGATTCCCACCCATTGATTGAGACTGCGCTACTGATGTTAGTGTAGAGTAGGATCCAACTGGATCCAATTGCGAATTCCCTCCCCAAACCCCATTTTGAGAGCACATCCACCATGTAGGTGTGCGATATTCTGTCAAAGGCTTTCTCCTAATCCAGGCTGATGAGGCAGGTGTCCACACCCCTGTCCTGCACATAGGCAATCGTATCCCTGAGCAGCGCCAGGCTGTCAGAGATCTTCCTGCCCGGCACAGTGCAGGTCTGGTCAGGGTGTATCACCAATTCCAGAGCGGATTTGACCCGATTGGCGATGACCTTGGACAGAATCTTATAGTCCACATTCAACAGTGAAATGGGTCGCCAATTTCTAATTTCCTCCCTTTCTTCCTTGTGCTTGTACATGAGGGTGATGATGCCTTTCCTCATGGATTCTGACATACTGCCGGCCAGGAGCATACTCTCGTACACCCCTAGCAGGTCTGGGCCCATCCAGTCCCACAGAGCCCAATACAACTCCGCCGGCAAGCCGTCGCTTCTGGGGAGATTTACTCTTCTCGAAGGACTCAAGGGCCTAAGTCAGTTCGTCAGGAGTTCGCGGTTTGTCCAGCCTCTCCCGTGTACTGTCGCCTAAGACCTCCGTGATAGAGGACAAGGAGGACTGGGAGGCCGTGCTGTCCGTCGGCTTCACGTCATAAAATCCGGCATAAAAGGATTTGCTGATCCTCAAAATGTCGGACTGCGCTGACTTTACTGATCTGTCTTCTTCATTCAGGCTGCTGAACACAGAGCTCTCTCTCTGTTCCTTTTGGAAGAAGAAACGTGAGCACGTCTCATCCTGCTCCACGGAGCGGACTCTGGAACGGAAGATGTTCTTGGAGGCAAAGTGCGAGGCTTGCTGGCTCTTCACCTCTTGGAGTTCTTCCTTGACATCGACCCCCACCGACTGCAGCCGGAGCAGATTCTGCATGTTTTTCTGGAGTCGGGACATTTCCCTCTCTTCCTTTCTAGCTTTCTGGATGCTTTTGAGGATGAAAAACCTCTTGGTGTTTCCCTTGATCGCTTCCCACCAGTGTGTCAGACTCAAAGAGGGGTTTCATGGTTCTCCAACCTTCATAAGCCCTCTTGAGCTCCTCAATGTTCTCTGGGGTCAGCAGTTGCACGAATAGCTTCCATGCCCCCCTGCCCACCCTCAGGTCCTTCTCCAAGTGGCAGTCCGCCAGTAGGATGCAGTGGTCAGAGAAGAACACCGGCTTGACCTCGGTGGATCTGACTGTGAATGCACGGGACACAAAGAGGAAGTCTATCCTGGAACGAATGGACCCGTCTGGCCGCGACCAGGTGTATCTACGCTGCGCTCCGTCTGCAGGGTTGCTGAAGACGTCGTGCAGCTTGGCATCCTTAACTGTTTCCATCAGGGATCTGGACGTAGCGTCCAATCTGCTTCCGGCCCTGCCGGATCGTCCAGCCGCATCGATGATGCAGTTGAAGTCCCCGCCCAGAATGACCGGCCTGGAGGTCGCCAGCAGCAGTGGGAGCTGCTGAAAAACCTCCAGCCGCTCAGCCCCTTGTGCCGGGCCGTACACGTTAATTAACCGGAGTGGAGCGTTCTTGTACATTACGTCTGCTACCAGGAGTCGCCCGCCCACCACCTCCTTGACCTCGGAGACGGTGAAGTTGCCTCCCCGCAGCAGAATACCCAGGCCGGAGGAACGAGAGTCGTTTCCGCCCGACCAGATCGATGGCCCGTGGGACCACCATCGTGACCATTGCCTGTAGGAGCTGAGGTGCGGTATCGCACACTCCTGCAGAAACAACAGGTCAGCTTTGACCTTGGCTAGGTAGTCCAAGGTCGCAACACATCGCGTAGTAGATTTAATGCTACGCACATTTATGGATACAATCTTTAAACCCATATTAAAGCATTTATTCTCCTACCAAACCCACTGTCTCTGAGAGTCCCAGACCTTTAGTCTGCTCCTTCATACCCGTAGTGAGCTCAAATTCCTTCACTTTGGATGGGCTGAGGTAGATCTCCTTGGCCGTGTTCTGCTCCGGTGGCATCTGGAGGTTCACGTAGTGAGCGGATTTTGAGATGACCTTTGCTGGAGAAGCTTCTCCAAAACTCACCCCCTCTGGGGGGTTGCTGTTCCCGGCTTCCTGGAGCTGGGGTGCGATGATTGCCTCACTGCTCCCAGATTCCAGGGGCTGTGGTGCACTGGCCTCCTCAGGTTGCAGGCCAAGTTGGGGTGCGCTGGTCTCCTTGTTGTCTCCAATTTTCTGGAGCTCGGGTGTCTCGTCCTCCAACGCCCTGGAGCTTTGCCGCCTCTTCTGTCGGTGCCGCTCTGGCACTTCCTCATCCGAAGAGCTGCTGCCCTTGTCATCCGTGTCGGATGGGAGACGCCTCTTGCCGCTTCTCTGGGAAACGCCTTTGCTTCTTCTTCGCTCCCTCTTACTTTTCTTGTTCTTCACCGTCCGCCACTCCCCCTGCTGCTTTTCCACTGCTGCCTCCTCCTCCATTGATTCGCTGTCCTGAGGACTGGAAGGTTCAGGGGGTAGTGCTGTTGATTGGCTCTCTGTTGCCTCAATCTCTTTCTCCACCTTGTCTCTCTCTGTGTCCTCCTTTGTCCCGTTGAGCTCCCTGGGGGCCTTGGTGGTTGGAGTGACACGGAACATTTCTTCTGCTTCCCCGTGGTCGGCTTTGGCTGCCTGTGCGTAAGTACGGCAGCGTTTGGGGCAGGTCCTGTAGAGGTGACTTGCCTCGCCACACAGGTTGCAGCACTTGGCCTGTTTGCAGTCTTTTGTCTGGTGCCCTTCCTGTTTGCAGATCTTGCAGAGGGAGGCGCTGCAGTTGGCCGCCACATGACCAGCCTTGCCGCATGAGCGACAATGCTTGGGTTGCCCAGCGTAGACCAGGTAGCCACGGTTTCCCCCGATAGCGAAACTGGAAGGAGGGTGGAAAATGGCTCCCTTACCATCGGTCTTTAGCGTGACCTTAAACAGGCGTTTGCCTGTCCAGATCCCCAAGTCGTCTCGAATCTCGGTGCCGCTCCCCACCTTATCGAAGTACCTGGTGAGGAAGGTGACCACGTCGGCGACAGGGACGAAGGGGTTGTACACATGCACCATCACCTCACGTTCCCGTTGCAACGGCAGAGAAAAGTGCGGCTCCGCCGTCAGGATCTTCATCTCCGGCAGGTCTCTCTTCTCCTCGAACACCCTCAGGAGCCGGACGCAGTCTGCCACCCGCTTGAACGTCACGTCAAAATAACCGCCTTTGCGGGAGTCGTGCAGGGTGAAGATCTCCGTAGCTTGGAAGCCGCACGCCTTCAACAGGATCCTCCTGGTGAAGAAGCCCCGATCCATAGGTGATCCTCCTTCGCTGTGGTTCACCGTGACTCGGACGGTGATAGGTAACCCACGGTATGGATTTCGATTGCGATTGGTTATAGCCCTTCCATCCCGACCTTGCCTTGGTAGGACCATGGTGTCGCCCCTGCAACACTTGATCTTAGCCAAAAGGCCGAGAAGCGATTCCATTCGCCTTCCTTGTTACCTGCTGTACCTGCATACTAGCTTTCAGCGATTCGTGCGCGAGGACACCCAGATCCCTCTGTGCTGAAGCATTTCTGAAGTTTCTCTCCATTTGAATAATAAGTCGCCTTTTTATTCTTCTGACCAAAATGGATAACCGCACACTTATTAAACTTATTTAACTTAGTTAAACTCCATCTGCCAAATTTTGGCCCATTCACCTAACCTGTCCATATCCATTTGTAAATTTCTTATTTCTTCATTGCAACTTACTTTCCCACCTATTTTGGTGTCATCTGCAAATTTAGCTATAGTACCTTCTACTCCTGAATCCAAGTAAATAGTTGGGGCCCGAGGACCGAACCCTGTGGCACCCCACTAGTTACAGCTTGGCATCCACAAAAGACCCATTTATCTTGACTCTCTGCTTTCTGTTGGTTAGCCAATCCTCTATCCAAGCTAATATATTACCCTTAGCTGCGTGTGATCTTATCTTGTGTATTAATCTTTTGTGCGGCACCTTATCAAATGCCTTCTGGAAGTCCAGACATACTACATCTACAGGATCCCCGTTATCCACTTTGCTTGTCACATCTTCAAAGAACTCTAGCAAATTAGTCAAACACGATTTACTCTTCGTAAAGCCATGCCGACTCTGAGGGATTGCATTTTGACTTGCATTTTAGGAAGGTAGTGGAGGCATTGGAGAGAGTGCAGAAGAGGTTTACGAGTTTGGTTCCAGGGGCGAGGAAGTTGAGTTATGAAGTAAGATTGGAGAAGTTGGGACTGTATTCCTTGGGGAAAAGAAGTCTGAGAGGAGACTTGATAGAGGTATTGAAAATCATGAGGGGTCTGGAGAGAGTAGATAGGGAGAAACTGTTTGCACCGGGGCAAGGATCGAGAAGGAGAGGGCACAGGTTTAAAGTAACTGGCAAAAGAAGCAAAAGCGATAGGAGCAGCGAGCGGTCAGGGTCTGGAATGCACCACCTGATAGCGCGGCGGAGGCAGGTTCAATTGAAGAGGGAATGAGATGATTATTTGAAAAGAAAGCATGTGCCGGGTTACGTGGAGAAGGCAGGAGAAAGGCACGAGGTGAAATGTTCACCGGGAGAGCTGGTGCAGGCACGACGGGCGGAATGGGCTCCTTGTGCAATGTAAGGATTGTGTGAATGTGGATGTAGAGGTTTCGGAGTAGCTGTGTAAAGTGTGTGAGCTTTGAGGTGTGAGTTTTGATTGTTGCTGTGTCAGCAGCAGCAGCGGCAGCGGCAGCAGAGAGCTGGTTTAAAATGTTGTGAGGCGAAAGGTGCAGCTGAGAGAGTGTTTGAGAGGTGTATTTGCAAGTGAAAGCTGTTTTTGTATAAGTGAGGTAGAGTGTTTGTGAGATGAGAGTGCTGTCTGTGAGTGTTGGGTGAGCGTGCGTGTTTTTTGTGTGTAGCTGCTGCGGGTGAGTGAGTGAGAGAGAGAGAGAGAGAGAGAGAGAGAAAGAAAGAAAGTTGGATAAAAACAAAAAGCTAAAAGCTACTGCGGATGCTGGAAATCCAAAACAAAATAAAAACAGAATTACCTGGAAAAACTCAGCAAGTCTGGCAGCATCGGCGGAGAAGAAACCAGTCAACGTTTCGAGCCCTCATGGCCCTTCAGCAGAACTGAAGCATAGTTTCAACAAGGGAGAAATATAAATTGGTTTAAGGTGGGTGGGGGGGGAAGAGACACATTGAGGGTGTAGTGTGAGCAGATAATCAAAAGATGTCAGAGACAAAAGGGTCAAAGAGGTGTTGAAGGTGGTGGTCTTTGTCTGAGAAAAGTGCTAATTAAGAATGCAAGACAGGATATTCAAAGTACAGCTCTAGTGGGGGTGGGGTGGAAAGACTAAAGACCTTCAACACCTCTTTGACCCTTTTGTCTCTGACATCTTTTGATTATCTGCTCACACCACACCCTCAATGTGTCTCTTCCCCCCCACCCACCTTAAACCAATTTATATTTCTCCCTTGTTGAAACTATGCTTCAGTTCTGCTGAAGGGCCATGAGGGCTCGAAACGTTGACTGATTTCTTCTCCGCCGATGCTGCCAGACTTGCTGAGTTTTTCCAAAGAAAGTTGGATTTTGGAACATGTACATGTTGAGAAGTAAAGAAAGCAGATGTTTGTAAGAAAACTATTTTTAGCATTGAAAATCCCCTGGAAAGGGGAGGGTGCACCGTTCCCAGAGATACTGCAATACCGGGTCGATGCGTGGAGTGGACGGAGCAAGCCCCTATTCCATCTCCCTGCTCCAAAAATCAATTTAATATATGGTCCCCAGATAAGGGACGTATCAGATATTAAACTGATAAGAACAGATTTTTTTTTTTTTTTGTAAAAATATACTTTATTCATAAAAATCTTCAATCACATTCAAAACCATTTCAAAAACAACATTACAAGGGTACAATCCAGGTTAAACTTTTACAAAATGTATCACCAGGTGCATCAGTACAAACAATATTACAGTCATTTACAGCCTTTCATTTTGATCTGTACAGCCCGAGGGGCTCTAAACAGTTCCCAGTCTCTCGGTGCGCTGTGGTAGAAAGGTCTTAGACAGCGACCCTTCCCCATTGCGCCTTTGCGGCAGCTGCCCCAAGCTTTAGTGCGTCCCTCAGCACGTAGTCCTGGACTTTGGATTGTGCCAGTCCGCAACAATCGGTCGGGGACAACTCTTTGTGCTGGAAGACCAACAAGTTTCGGGCAGACCAAAGCGCGTCTTTCACCGAGTTGATGATCCTCCAGCTGCAGTTGATGTTTGTCTCGGTGTGTGTCCCTGGGAACAGCCCGTAGAGCACAGAGTCCTGTGTCACAGAACTGCTCGGGATGAACCTCGACAGCAACCACTGCATCTCTCTCCAGACTTTCTTTGCAAAGGCACAATCCACAAGGAGGTGAACAACGGTCTCTTCCCCACCACAGCCACCTCGAGGGCATCGTGCAGAGGGGGTGAGACTCCTGGCGTGTAGGAAGGATCTGACGGGGAGGGCCTTTCTCACCACCAGCCAAGCTACGTCTTGGTGCTTGTTGGAAAGTTCTGGCGATGAGGCATTCTGCCAAATGACTTTGACAGTCTGCTCGGGGAACCATCCCACAGGGTCCACCCTCTCCTTATCCCTCAGGGCCTCTAGGACGTTACGTGCTGACCACTGCCTGATGGACTTGTGGTCAAAGGTGTTTTTCTGCATCAATTTTTCCACCAGGGACAGGTGGTACGGCACGGTCCAACTACTTGGAGCGTTCCGCGGCAGCGTGGCCAGACCCATCCTTCGCAACACCGGGGACAGGTAGAACCTCAGCACGTAGTGACACTTGGTGTTTGCGTACTGAGGGTCTACGCACCGCTTGATGCAGCCGCACACAAAGGTGGCCATCAGTATGAGGGCGATGTTGGGCACGTTTTTTCCCCCTTTATCTAGAGGCTTGTACATCGCGTCCCTGCAGACACGATCCATTTTCGACCTCCAGATAAAGCGGAAGATGGCTCGAGTGATCGCCATCGCGCAGGAGTGTGGAATGGGCCAGACCTGCGCCACGTACAGCAACAGCGAGAGTACCTCACACCTGATGACCAGGTTCTTACCCGCAATGGAGAGGGAGCGTCGCTCCCACATGCCCAGTTTCCTTTTCACCATAGCCACTCGCTCCTTCCAGTTTCTAACGCATGCCCCGGTCCCTCCGAACCATATCCCCAGCACCTTCAGGCCGTCAGCCCTGACAGTGAAGGGGACAAAGGATCGGTCAGCCCACTTCCCAAAGAACATGGCCTCGCTCTTCCCACGATTTACCTTGGCTCCCGAGGCCAGTTCGAACTGGTCGCAGACGTGCATCAGTCTGCGCACCGACAGCGGATCCGAGCAGAAGACGGCGACGTCGTCCATGTACAGGGAGGCTTTTACCTGAGTGCCTCCACTGCCTGGGATCGTCACTCCTCTTATGCCCGGATCCTTCCTGATGGACTCGGCAAAGGGTTCTATGCAGCACACAAAAAGGACAGGCGAGAGAGGGCAGCCCTGCCTGACTCCAGATTTAATCGGAAAGCTATCTGTTTCCCACCCATTGATTGAGACTGCGCTACTGATGTTAGTGTAGAGCAGTTGGATCCAATTTCGAATTCCCTCCCCAAAGCCCATTTTGGAGAGCACATCCCCCATGTAGGTGTGCGATATTCTGTCAAAGGCCTTCTCCTGATCCAAGCTGATGAGGCAGGTATCCACACCCCTGTCCTGTACATAGGCAATCGTATCCCTGAGCAGCGCCAGGCTGTCAGAGATCTTCCTGCCTGGCACAGAGCAGGTCTGGTCAGGGTGAATCACCAATTCCAGAGCGGATTTGACCCGGTTGGCGATGACCTTGGACAGAATCTTATAGTCCACATTCAACAGTGAAATGGGTCGCCAATTTCTAATTTCCTCCCTTTCCCCCTTGTGCTTGTAGATGAGGGTGATGATGCCTTTCCTCATGGATTCTGACATGCTGCCGGCCAGGAGCATACTCTCGTACACTTCTAGCAGGTCTGGGCCGATCAAGTCCCACAGAGCCGAATACAACTCCGCCGGCAGGCCGTCGCTTCCGGGGGTTTTACTCTTCTCGAAGGACTCGAGGGCCTTAGTCAGTTCGTCAGGAGTTAGCGGTTTGTCTAGGCTCTCCCGCGTACTGTGGTCTAGGACCTCCGTGATAGAGGACAGGAAGGACTGGGAGGCCGTGCTGTCCGTGGGCTTCACGTCATACAGTCCGGCATAAAAGGATTTGCTGATCCTCAGAATGTCGGACCGTGATGACTTTACTGAGCCGTCTTCTTCCTTCAGGCTGCTGATCACAGAGCGCTCTCTGTGTACCTTTTGGAAGAAGAAACGTGAGCACGTCTCATCCTGCTCCACGGAGCGGACTCTGGAACGGAAGATGATCTTGGAGGCCTCCGAGGCAAAGTGCGAGGCTTGCTGGCCCTTCACCTCTTGGAGCTCCTCCTTGACATCGACCCCCATCGACTGCAGCCGGAGCAGATTCTGCATCTTTTCCTGGAGTCGGGACATTTCCCTCTGTTCCATTCTAGCTTTCTGGGTGCCTTTGAGGATGAAAAACCTCTTGATGCTTCCCTTGATCACTTCCCACCAGTGTGTCAGGGACTCAAAGAGGGGTTTCACGGTTCTCCAACCTTTGTAATCCCTCTTGAGCTCCTCAATGTTCTCTGGGGTCAGCAGTTGCACATTTAGCTTCCATGCCCCCCTGCCCACCCTCAGGTCCTTCTCCAAGTGGCAGTCCGCCAGTAGGATGCAGTGGTCAGAGAAGAACACCGGCTTGACCTCGGTGGATCTGACTGTGAATGCACGGGACACAAAGAGGAAGTCTATCCTGGAACGAATGGACCCGTCTGGCCGCGACCAGGTGTATCTACGCTGCGCTCCGTCTGCAGGGTTGCTGAAGACGTCGTGCAGCTTGGCATCCTTAACTGTTTCCATCAGGGATCTGGACGTAGCGTCCAATCTGCTTCCGGCCCTGCCGGATCGTCCAGCCGCATCGATGATGCAGTTGAAGTCCCCGCCCAGAATGACCGGCCTGGAGGTCGCCAGCAGCAGTGGGAGCTGCTGAAAAACCTCCAGCCGCTCAGCCCCTTGTGCCGGGCCGTACACGTTAATTAACCGGAGTGGAGCGTTCTTGTACATTACGTCTGCTACCAGGAGTCGCCCGCCCACCACCTCCTTGACCTCGGAGACGGTGAAGTTGCCTCCCCGCAGCAGAATACCCAGGCCGGAGGAACGAGAGTCGTTTCCGCCCGACCAGATCGATGGCCCGTGGGACCACCATCGTGACCATTGCCTGTAGGAGCTGAGGTGCGGTATCGCACACTCCTGCAGAAACAACAGGTCAGCTTTGACCTTGGCTAGGTAGTCCAAGGTCGCAACACATCGCGTAGTAGATTTAATGCTACGCACATTTATGGATACAATCTTTAAACCCATATTAAAGCATTTATTCTCCTACCAAACCCACTGTCTCTGAGAGTCCCAGACCTTTAGTCTGCTCCTTCATACCCGTAGTGAGCTCAAATTCCTTCACTTTGGATGGGCTGAGGTAGATCTCCTTGGCCGTGTTCTGCTCCGGTGGCATCTGGAGGTTCACGTAGTGAGCGGATTTTGAGATGACCTTTGCTGGAGAAGCTTCTCCAAAACTCACCCCCTCTGGGGGGTTGCTGTTCCCGGCTTCCTGGAGCTGGGGTGCGATGATTGCCTCACTGCTCCCAGATTCCAGGGGCTGTGGTGCACTGGCCTCCTCAGGTTGCAGGCCAAGTTGGGGTGCGCTGGTCTCCTTGTTGTCTCCAATTTTCTGGAGCTCGGGTGTCTCGTCCTCCAACGCCCTGGAGCTTTGCCGCCTCTTCTGTCGGTGCCGCTCTGGCACTTCCTCATCCGAAGAGCTGCTGCCCTTGTCATCCGTGTCGGATGGGAGACGCCTCTTGCCGCTTCTCTGGGAAACGCCTTTGCTTCTTCTTCGCTCCCTCTTACTTTTCTTGTTCTTCACCGTCCGCCACTCCCCCTGCTGCTTTTCCACTGCTGCCTCCTCCTCCATTGATTCGCTGTCCTGAGGACTGGAAGGTTCAGGGGGTAGTGCTGTTGATTGGCTCTCTGTTGCCTCAATCTCTTTCTCCACCTTGTCTCTCTCTGTGTCCTCCTTTGTCCCGTTGAGCTCCCTGGGGGCCTTGGTGGTTGGAGTGACACGGAACATTTCTTCTGCTTCCCCGTGGTCGGCTTTGGCTGCCTGTGCGTAAGTACGGCAGCGTTTGGGGCAGGTCCTGTAGAGGTGACTTGCCTCGCCACACAGGTTGCAGCACTTGGCCTGTTTGCAGTCTTTTGTCTGGTGCCCTTCCTGTTTGCAGATCTTGCAGAGGGAGGCGCTGCAGTTGGCCGCCACATGACCAGCCTTGCCGCATGAGCGACAATGCTTGGGTTGCCCAGCGTAGACCAGGTAGCCACGGTTTCCCCCGATAGCGAAACTGGAAGGAGGGTGGAAAATGGCTCCCTTACCATCGGTCTTTAGCGTGACCTTAAACAGGCGTTTGCCTGTCCAGATCCCCAAGTCGTCTCGAATCTCGGTGCCGCTCCCCACCTTATCGAAGTACCTGGTGAGGAAGGTGACCACGTCGGCGACAGGGACGAAGGGGTTGTACACATGCACCATCACCTCACGTTCCCGTTGCAACGGCAGAGAAAAGTGCGGCTCCGCCGTCAGGATTTTCATCTCCGGCAGGTCTCTCTTCTCCTCGAACACCCTCAGGAGCCGGACGCAGTCTGCCACCCGCTTGAACGTCACGTCAAAATAACCGCCTTTGCGGGAGTCGTGCAGGGTGAAGATCTCCGTAGCTTGGAAGCCGCACGCCTTCAACAGGATCCTCCTGGTGAAGAAGCCCCGATCCATAGGTGATCCTCCTTCGCTGTGGTTCACCGTGACTCGGACGGTGATAGGTAACCCACGGTATGGATTTCGATTGCGATTGGTTATAGCCCTTCCATCCCGACCTTGCCTTGGTAGGACCATGGTGTCGCCCCTGCAACACTTGATCTTAGCCAAAAGGCCGAGAAGCGATTCCATTCGCCTTCCTTGTTACCTGCTGTACCTGCATACTAGCTTTCAGCGATTCGTGCGCGAGGACACCCAGATCCCTCTGTGCTGAAGCATTTCTGAAGTTTCTCTCCATTTGAATAATAAGTCGCCTTTTTATTCTTCTGACCAAAATGGATAACCGCACACTTATTAAACTTATTTAACTTAGTTAAACTCCATCTGCCAAATTTTGGCCCATTCACCTAACCTGTCCATATCCATTTGTAAATTTCTTATTTCTTCATTGCAACTTACTTTCCCACCTATTTTGGTGTCATCTGCAAATTTAGCTATAGTACCTTCTACTCCTGAATCCAAGTAAATAGTTGGGGCCCGAGGACCGAACCCTGTGGCACCCCACTAGTTACAGCTTGGCATCCACAAAAGACCCATTTATCTTGACTCTCTGCTTTCTGTTGGTTAGCCAATCCTCTATCCAAGCTAATATATTACCCTTAGCTGCGTGTGATCTTATCTTGTGTATTAATCTTTTGTGCGGCACCTTATCAAATGCCTTCTGGAAGTCCAGACATACTACATCTACAGGATCCCCGTTATCCACTTTGCTTGTCACATCTTCAAAGAACTCTAGCAAATTAGTCAAACACGATTTACTCTTCGTAAAGCCATGCCGACTCTGAGGGATTGCATTTTGACTTGCATTTTAGGAAGGTAGTGGAGGCATTGGAGAGAGTGCAGAAGAGGTTTACGAGTTTGGTTCCAGGGGCGAGGAAGTTGAGTTATGAAGTAAGATTGGAGAAGTTGGGACTGTATTCCTTGGGGAAAAGAAGTCTGAGAGGAGACTTGATAGAGGTATTGAAAATCATGAGGGGTCTGGAGAGAGTAGATAGGGAGAAACTGTTTGCACCGGGGCAAGGATCGAGAAGGAGAGGGCACAGGTTTAAAGTAACTGGCAAAAGAAGCAAAAGCGATAGGAGCAGCGAGCGGTCAGGGTCTGGAATGCACCACCTGATAGCGCGGCGGAGGCAGGTTCAATTGAAGAGGGAATGAGATGATTATTTGAAAAGAAAGCATGTGCCGGGTTACGTGGAGAAGGCAGGAGAAAGGCACGAGGTGAAATGTTCACCGGGAGAGCTGGTGCAGGCACGACGGGCGGAATGGGCTCCTTGTGCAATGTAAGGATTGTGTGAATGTGGATGTAGAGGTTTCGGAGTAGCTGTGTAAAGTGTGTGAGCTTTGAGGTGTGAGTTTTGATTGTTGCTGTGTCAGCAGCAGCAGCGGCAGCGGCAGCAGAGAGCTGGTTTAAAATGTTGTGAGGCGAAAGGTGCAGCTGAGAGAGTGTTTGAGAGGTGTATTTGCAAGTGAAAGCTGTTTTTGTATAAGTGAGGTAGAGTGTTTGTGAGATGAGAGTGCTGTCTGTGAGTGTTGGGTGAGCGTGCGTGTTTTTTGTGTGTAGCTGCTGCGGGTGAGTGAGTGAGAGAGAGAGAGAGAGAGAGAGAGAGAAAGAAAGAAAGTTGGATAAAAACAAAAAGCTAAAAGCTACTGCGGATGCTGGAAATCCAAAACAAAATAAAAACAGAATTACCTGGAAAAACTCAGCAAGTCTGGCAGCATCGGCGGAGAAGAAACCAGTCAACGTTTCGAGCCCTCATGGCCCTTCAGCAGAACTGAAGCATAGTTTCAACAAGGGAGAAATATAAATTGGTTTAAGGTGGGTGGGGGGGGAAGAGACACATTGAGGGTGTAGTGTGAGCAGATAATCAAAAGATGTCAGAGACAAAAGGGTCAAAGAGGTGTTGAAGGTGGTGGTCTTTGTCTGAGAAAAGTGCTAATTAAGAATGACTAAAGACCTTTAGTCTTTCCACCCCACCCCCACTAGAGCTGTACTTTGAATATCCTGTCTTGCATTCTTAATTAGCACTTTTCTCAGACAAAGACCACCACCTTCAACACCTCTTTGACCCTTTTGTCTCTGACATCTTTTGATTATCTGCTCACACCACACCCTCAATGTGTCTCTTCCCCCCCACCCACCTTAAACCAATTTATATTTCTCCCTTGTTGAAACTATGCTTCAGTTCTGCTGAAGGGCCATGAGGGCTCGAAACGTTGACTGATTTCTTCTCCGCCGATGCTGCCAGACTTGCTGAGTTTTTCCAAAGAAAGTTGGATTTTGGAACATGTACATGTTGAGAAGTAAAGAAAGCAGATGTTTGTAAGAAAACTATTTTTAGCATTGAAAATCCCCTGGAAAGGGGAGGGTGCACCGTTCCCAGAGATACTGCAATACCGGGTCGATGCGTGGAGTGGACGGAGCAAGCCCCTATTCCATCTCCCTGCTCCAAAAATCAATTTAATATATGGTCCCCAGATAAGGGACGTATCAGATATTAAACTGATAAGAACAGATTTTTTTTTTTTTTTTTTTTTTGTAAAAATATACTTTATTCATAAAAAATCTTCAATCACATTCAAAACCATTTCAAAAACAACATTACAAGGGTACAATCCAGGTTAAACTTTTACAAAATGTATCACCAGGTGCATCAGTACAAACAATATTACAGTCATTTACAGCCTTTCATTTTGATCTGTACAGCCCGAGGGGCTCTAAACAGTTCCCAGTCTCTCGGTGCGCTGTGGTAGAAAGGTCTTAGACAGCGACCCTTCCCCATTGCGCCTTTGCGGCAGCTGCCCCAAGCTTTAGTGCGTCCCTCAGCACGTAGTCCTGGACTTTGGATTGTGCCAGTCCGCAACAATCGGTCGGGGACAAATCTTTGTGCTGGAAGACCAACAAGTTTCGGGCAGACCAAAGCGCGTCTTTCACCGAGTTGATGATCCTCCAGCTGCAGTCGATGTTTGTCTCGGTGTGTGTCCCTGGGAACAGCCCGTAGAGCACAGAGTCCTGTGTCACAGAACTGCTCGGGATGAACCTCGACAGCAACCACTGCATCTCTCTCCAGACTTTCTTTGCAAAGGCACAATCCACAAGGAGGTGAACAACGGTCTCTTCCCCACCACAGCCACCTCGAGGGCATCGTGCAGAGGGGGTGAGACTCCTGGCGTGTAGGAAGGATCTGACGGGGAGGGCCTTTCTCACCACCAGCCAAGCTACGTCTTGGTGCTTGTTGGAAAGTTCTGGCGATGAGGCATTCTGCCAAATGACTTTGACAGTCTGCTCGGGGAACCATCCCACAGGGTCCACCCTCTCCTTATCCCTCAGGGCCTCTAGGACGTTACGTGCTGACCACTGCCTGATGGACTTGTGGTCAAAGGTGTTTTTCTGCATAAATTTTTCCACCAGGGACAGGTGGTACGGCACGGTCCAACTACTTGGAGCGTTCCGCGGCAGCGTGGCCAGACCCATCCTTCGCAACACCGGGGACAGGTAGAACCTCAGCACGTAGTGACACTTGGTGTTTGCGTACTGAGGGTCTACGCACCGCTTGATGCAGCCGCACACAAAGGTGGCCATCAGTATGAGGGCGATGTTGGGCACGTTTTTTCCCCCTTTATCTAGAGGCTTGTACATCGCGTCCCTGCAGACACGATCCATTTTCGACCTCCAGATAAAGCGGAAGATGGCTCGAGTGATCGCCATCGCGCAGGAGTGTGGAATGGGCCAGACCTGCGCCACGTACAGCAACAGCGAGAGTACCTCACACCTGATGACCAGGTTCTTACCCGCAATGGAGAGGGAGCGTCGCTCCCACATGCCCAGTTTCCTTTTCACCATAGCCACTCGCTCCTTCCAGTTTCTAACGCATGCCCCGGTCCCTCCGAACCATATCCCCAGCACCTTCAGGCCGTCAGCCCTGACAGTGAAGGGGACAAAGGATCGGTCAGCCCACTTCCCAAAGAACATGGCCTCGCTCTTCCCACGATTTACCTTGGCTCCCGAGGCCAGTTCGAACTGGTCGCAGACGTGCATCAGTCTGCGCACCGACAGCGGATCCGAGCAGAAGACGGCGACGTCGTCCATGTACAGGGAGGCTTTTACCTGAGTGCCTCCACTGCCTGGGATCGTCACTCCTCTTATGCCCGGATCCTTCCTGATGGACTCGGCAAAGGGTTCTATGCAGCACACAAAAAGGACAGGCGAGAGAGGGCAGCCCTGCCTGACTCCAGATTTAATCGGAAAGCTATCTGTTTCCCACCCATTGATTGAGACTGCGCTACTGATGTTAGTGTAGAGCAGTTGGATCCAATTTCGAATTCCCTCCCCAAACCCCATTTTGGAGAGCACATCCCCCATGTAGGTGTGCGATATTCTGTCAAAGGCCTTCTCCTGATCCAAGCTGATGAGGCAGGTATCCACACCCCTGTCCTGTACATAGGCAATCGTATCCCTGAGCAGCGCCAGGCTGTCAGAGATCTTCCTGCCTGGCACAGAGCAGGTCTGGTCAGGGTGAATCACCAATTCCAGAGCGGATTTGACCCGGTTGGCGATGACCTTGGACAGAATCTTATAGTCCATATTCAACAGTGAAATGGGTCGCCAATTTCTAATTTCCTCCCTTTCCCCCTTGTGCTTGTAGATGAGGGTGATGATGCCTTTCCTCATGGATTCTGACATGCTGCCGGCCAGGAGCATACTCTCGTACACTCCTAGCAGGTCTGGCCCGATCAAGTCCCACAGAGCCGAATACAACTCCGTCGGCAAGCCGTCGCTTCCGGGGGTTTTACTCTTCTCCAAGGACTCGAGGGCCTTAGTCAGTTCATCAGGAGTTAGCGGTTTGTCCAGGCTCTCCCGCGTACTGTGGTCTAAGACCTCCGTGATAGAGGACAGGAAGGACTGGGAGGCCGTGCTGTCCGTGGGCTTCACGTCATACAATCCGGCATAAAAGGATTTGCTGATCCTCAGAATGTCGGACCGTGATGACTTTACTGAGCCGTCTTCTTCCTTCAGGCTGCTGATCACAGAGCGCTCTCTGTGTACCTTTTGGAAGAAGAAACGTGAGCACGTCTCATCCTGCTCCATGGAGCGGACTCTGGAACGGAAGATGATCTTGGAGGCCTCCGAGGCAAAGTGCGAGGCTTGCTGGCCCTTCACCTCTTGGAGCTCCTCCTTGACATCGACCCCCATCGACTGCAGCCGGAGCAGATTCTGCATCTTTTTCTGGAGTCGGGACATTTCCCTCGGTTCCTTTCTAGCTTTCTGGGTGCCTTTGAGGATGAAAAACCTCTTGATGTTTCCCTTGATCGCTTCCCACCAGTGTGTCAGGGACTCAAAGAGGGGTTTCACGGTTCTCCAACCTTTGTAATCCCTCTTGAGCTCCTCAATGTTCTCTGGGGTCAGCAGTTGCACATTTAGCTTCCATGCCCCCCTGCCCACCCTCAGGTCCTTCTCCAAGTGGCAGTCCGCCAGTAGGAGGCAGTGGTCAGAGAAGAACACCGGCTTGACCTCGGTGGATCTGACTGTGAATGCACGGGACACAAACAGGAAGTCTATCCTGGAACGAATGGACCCGTCTGGCCGCGACCAGGTGTATCTACGCTGCGCTCCGTCTGCAGGGTTGCTGAAGACGTCGTGCAGCTTGGCATCCTTAACTGTTTCCATCAGGGATCTGGACGTAGCGTCCAATCTGCTTCCGGCCCTGCCGGATCGTCCAGCCGCATCGATGATGCAGTTGAAGTCCCCGCCCAGAATGACCGGCCTGGAGGTCGCCAGCAGCAGTGGGAGCTGCTGAAAAACCTCCAGCCGCTCAGCCCCTTGTGCCGGGCCATACACGTTAATTAACCGGAGTGGAGCGTTCTTGTACATTACGTCTGCTACGAGGAGGCGCCCGCCCACCACCTCCTTGACCTCGGAGACGGTGAAGTTGCCTCCCCGCAGCAGAATACCCAGGCCGGAGGAACGAGAGTCGTTTCCGCCCGACCAGATCGATGGCCCGTGGGACCACCATCGTGACCATTGCCTGTAGGAGCTGAGGTGCGGTATCGCACACTCCTGCAGAAACAACAGGTCAGCTTTGACCTTGGCTAGGTAGTCCAAGGTCGCAACACATCGCGTAGTAGATTTAATGCTACGCACATTTATGGATACAATCTTTAAACCCATTTTAAAGCATTTATTCTCCTACCAAACCCACTGTCTCTGAGAGTCCCAGACCTTTAGTCTGCTCCTTCATACCCGTAGTGAGCTCAAATTCCTTCACTTTGGATGGGCTGAGGTAGATCTCCTTGGCCGTGTTCTGCTCCGGTGGCATCTGGAGGTTCTCGTAGAGAGCGGGTTTTGAGATGACCTTTGCTGGAGAAGCTTCTCCAAAACTCACCCCCTCTGGGGTGTTGCTGTTCCCGGCTTCCTGGAGCTGGGGTGCGATGATTGCCTCACTGCTCCCAGATTCCAGGGGCTGTGGTGCACTGGCCTCCTCAGGTTGCAGGCAAAGTTGGGGTGCGCTGGTCTCCTTGTTGTCTCCAATTTCCTGGAGCTCGGGTGTCTCGTCCTCCAACGCCCTGGAGCTTTGCCGCCTCTTCTGTCGGTGCCGCCCTGGCACTTCATCATCCGAAGAGCTGCTGCCCTTGTCGTCCGTGTCGGATGGGAGACGCCTCTTGCCGCTTCTCTGGGAAACGCCTTTGCTTCTTCTTCGCTCCCTCTTACTTTTCTTGTTCTTCACCGTCCGCCACTCCCCCTGCTGCTTTTCCACTGCTGCCTCCTCCTCCATTGATTCGCTGTCCTGAGGACTGGAAGGTTCAGGGGGTAGTGCTGTTGATTGGCTCTCTGTTGCCTCAATCTCTTTCTCCACCTTGTCTCTCTCTGTGTCCTCCTTTGTCCCGTTGAGCTCCCTGGGGGCCTTGGTGGTTGGAGTGACACGGAACATTTCTTCTGCTTCCCCGTGGTCGGCTTTGGCTGCCTGTGCGTAAGTACGGCAGCGTTTGGGGCAGGTCCTGTAGAGGTGACTTGCCTCGCCACACAGGTTGCAGCACTTGGCCTGTTTGCAGTCTTTTGTCTGGTGCCCTTCCTGTTTGCAGATCTTGCAGAGGGAGGCGCTGCAGTTGGCCGCCACATGACCAGCCTTGCCGCATGAGCGACAATGCTTGGGTTGCCCAGCGTAGACCAGGTAGCCACGGTTTCCCCCGATAGCGAAACTGGAAGGAGGGTGGAAAATGGCTCCCTTACCATCGGTCTTTAGCGTGACCTTAAACAGGCGTTTGCCTGTCCAGATCCCCAAGTCGTCTCGAATCTCGGTGCCGCTCCCCACCTTATCGAAGTACCTGGTGAGGAAGGTGACCACGTCGGCGACAGGGACGAAGGGGTTGTACACATGCACCATCACCTCACGTTCCCGTTGCAACGGCAGAGAAAAGTGCGGCTCCGCCGTCAGGATTTTCATCTCCGGCAGGTCTCTCTTCTCCTCGAACACCCTCAGGAGCCGGACGCAGTCTGCCACCCGCTTGAACGTCACGTCAAAATAACCGCCTTTGCGGGAGTCGTGCAGGGTGAAGATCTCCGTAGCTTGGAAGCCGCACGCCTTCAACAGGATCCTCCTGGTGAAGAAGCCCCGATCCATAGGTGATCCTCCTTCGCTGTGGTTCACCGTGACTCGGACGGTGATAGGTAACCCACGGTATGGATTTCGATTGCGATTGGTTATAGCCCTTCCATCCCGACCTTGCCTTGGTAGGACCATGGTGTCGCCCCTGCAACACTTGATCTTAGCCAAAAGGCCGAGAAGCGATTCCATTCGCCTTCCTTGTTACCTGCTGTACCTGCATACTAGCTTTCAGCGATTCGTGCGCGAGGACACCCAGATCCCTCTGTGCTGAAGCATTTCTGAAGTTTCTCTCCATTTGAATAATAAGTCGCCTTTTTATTCTTCTGACCAAAATGGATAACCGCACACTTATTAAACTTATTTAACTTAGTTAAACTCCATCTGCCAAATTTTGGCCCATTCACCTAACCTGTCCATATCCATTTGTAAATTTCTTATTTCTTCATTGCAACTTACTTTCCCACCTATTTTGGTGTCATCTGCAAATTTAGCTATAGTACCTTCTACTCCTGAATCCAAGTAAATAGTTGGGGCCCGAGGACCGAACCCTGTGGCACCCCACTAGTTACAGCTTGGCATCCACAAAAGACCCATTTATCTTGACTCTCTGCTTTCTGTTGGTTAGCCAATCCTCTATCCAAGCTAATATATTACCCTTAGCTGCGTGTGATCTTATCTTGTGTATTAATCTTTTGTGCGGCACCTTATCAAATGCCTTCTGGAAGTCCAGACATACTACATCTACAGGATCCCCGTTATCCACTTTGCTTGTCACATCTTCAAAGAACTCTAGCAAATTAGTCAAACACGATTTACTCTTCGTAAAGCCATGCCGACTCTGAGGGATTGCATTTTGACTTGCATTTTAGGAAGGTAGTGGAGGCATTGGAGAGAGTGCAGAAGAGGTTTACGAGTTTGGTTCCAGGGGCGAGGAAGTTGAGTTATGAAGTAAGATTGGAGAAGTTGGGACTGTATTCCTTGGGGAAAAGAAGTCTGAGAGGAGACTTGATAGAGGTATTGAAAATCATGAGGGGTCTGGAGAGAGTAGATAGGGAGAAACTGTTTGCACCGGGGCAAGGATCGAGAAGGAGAGGGCACAGGTTTAAAGTAACTGGCAAAAGAAGCAAAAGCGATAGGAGCAGCGAGCGGTCAGGGTCTGGAATGCACCACCTGATAGCGCGGCGGAGGCAGGTTCAATTGAAGAGGGAATGAGATGATTATTTGAAAAGAAAGCATGTGCCGGGTTACGTGGAGAAGGCAGGAGAAAGGCACGAGGTGAAATGTTCACCGGGAGAGCTGGTGCAGGCACGACGGGCGGAATGGGCTCCTTGTGCAATGTAAGGATTGTGTGAATGTGGATGTAGAGGTTTCGGAGTAGCTGTGTAAAGTGTGTGAGCTTTGAGGTGTGAGTTTTGATTGTTGCTGTGTCAGCAGCAGCAGCGGCAGCGGCAGCAGAGAGCTGGTTTAAAATGTTGTGAGGCGAAAGGTGCAGCTGAGAGAGTGTTTGAGAGGTGTATTTGCAAGTGAAAGCTGTTTTTGTATAAGTGAGGTAGAGTGTTTGTGAGATGAGAGTGCTGTCTGTGAGTGTTGGGTGAGCGTGCGTGTTTTTTGTGTGTAGCTGCTGCGGGTGAGTGAGTGAGAGAGAGAGAGAGAGAGAGAGAGAGAAAGAAAGAAAGTTGGATAAAAACAAAAAGCTAAAAGCTACTGCGGATGCTGGAAATCCAAAACAAAATAAAAACAGAATTACCTGGAAAAACTCAGCAAGTCTGGCAGCATCGGCGGAGAAGAAACCAGTCAACGTTTCGAGCCCTCATGGCCCTTCAGCAGAACTGAAGCATAGTTTCAACAAGGGAGAAATATAAATTGGTTTAAGGTGGGTGGGGGGGGAAGAGACACATTGAGGGTGTAGTGTGAGCAGATAATCAAAAGATGTCAGAGACAAAAGGGTCAAAGAGGTGTTGAAGGTGGTGGTCTTTGTCTGAGAAAAGTGCTAATTAAGAATGACTAAAGACCTTTAGTCTTTCCACCCCACCCCCACTAGAGCTGTACTTTGAATATCCTGTCTTGCATTCTTAATTAGCACTTTTCTCAGACAAAGACCACCACCTTCAACACCTCTTTGACCCTTTTGTCTCTGACATCTTTTGATTATCTGCTCACACCACACCCTCAATGTGTCTCTTCCCCCCCACCCACCTTAAACCAATTTATATTTCTCCCTTGTTGAAACTATGCTTCAGTTCTGCTGAAGGGCCATGAGGGCTCGAAACGTTGACTGATTTCTTCTCCGCCGATGCCTTCCCTCCTTTAAAGCAGACTGACAGCGTTCAAAGACTTATGTATATATATATCTAAGCACTGACGGTTTCACTGTTGGCATATTTGTCCCGGGATTTCTAATTGGAAAAGTTGCCTTTGTTCTCTCTCTTTCAGTGAGACTGCATCAGAGTTATGTAGATCGGCAGTATTCCACCAATCAGATGGGAGAGGGTTGTGCCTATCCACATGGACGTCAGTGTCAGAGGCTGCTGTGGAAGAAGCTTTTGAAAGCAGTTGCGTGTCTTGCAGGGCGTGAGTGACAATGCAGCAAGCAAGTGTGCAGAGCTGCACACATAGAGTCCTAGATTGGTTAGAGCAGAAAAGGAGGCCATTCGGCCTGTCGTGTCTGTGCTAGCTCTTTGCAAGAGCAACTCCCCTAGTGCCACTCACCTGCCTTTTCCCCATAGCCCTGCAAATATTTTCTCTTCAGATAATTATCCGATTCTCTTTTGAAAGCCACTCTTGAAAGTGCCCCCAGCACACTCTCAGGCAGTGCATTGCAGATTCTAACCACTCGCTGCGCAAGAAGGTTTCTCCTCATGTCGCCTTAGTTCTTTTGCCATTCACTTTAAATGGGGGTCCTCCATGTTGTGTTTTCCACCTTACGCAAACACACCGACGACACAAAGAGGATCGCTAACTCAATTCTTTGATTTGAAGAGATGAAATATATACAACAATATCTAGGTCTCTAGGACAGCTCCTATCATCGGCCCGAGAATTATACATGAGTATATACACGTCACACCCTGCCTGGCGATGCACAGCAATTTTAGATACGCTCTTTAAAGGTATACCACAACAACTCCAAGCTGTACCCTTAAATAATAAGAACTATTTACATTACAACAAATTGCTCTTCTGTGTTTGAACCTACAATTGTACAAAGTGATCACCTTATGAGTCCCTGGGACGGAATGGTGGTTCGTTGATACTGTGAAGTTGGTTTGAGATTGCCGTACGTTCTCACAATTCTGGTTGTCTGTAGGAGTCTTGCGCTGGGATCGTGTCTTAGATCGCGTTCTGCTTGCGATGGGGTTACTTGGTGTTTCTTGTTCTGGTACTTCCCTGATTCGCCATCGGTTTCTTCACAATGGGTGCTCGTACTTGATCTGATCATGGTTCTGGACAGATGCTGCTGATTTCTGCCGGATTTCATGTTCCATCGGTTGGGTGTTGTAGTCATACCTTTTGTCCAATGATGACTGGGAAGGGTTGTTCGCACTGTAATTCTGCTGGTGAAGGAGTGGTTGCACTGAGCGCTGTCGCTCTAAGGTGTAGCATTGTGACAGGCCGTCACAAGCCTTGTTTACTTTGCTGACATTTCATAAGTAAGCACTTTACAGTATATACATTCCGCCATGCTATTGGACCTGGGGCAGTGTGGTGATGCGGTAGTACGGTCAACTCCCCACTTTTCACACATCGGTGCGCAGACCGATCAACACCTGCGACCACTTCGAACCGGCCTCGGGTGCCAAGGGTAAACCGTGGCAAGAGCGAGGCCGTGCCCTTTGGGAACTGAACTAAGCTTTGTCCCTTTCACCAGCAGGTCAGACTGCCTGAAGCTGCTGGGGATATGGTTCGGAGGGACCAGGGAATGCGTTAGAAACTGGAAGGAGCGAGTAGCCATGGTGAGAAAAGAACTGGGCTTGTGGGAGCAAAGCTCCCTCTCCATTGCGGGTAAGAACCTGCTCATCAGGCGTGAGGCACTCTCAGTGTTGTACATGGCGCAGGTCTGGCCCATTCCTCACTCCTGCGCTGTGGCGATCACGCGAGCCAACTTCCGCTTTGTCTGGAGGTCAAAAGTGGACCATGTTTGCAGGGACATGATGTAAAAAACCTCTGGATGAAGGGGGAGAAAACATGCCCAACATCACCCTCATCCTGATGGCCACCTTTGTGTATGGCTGTATCAAGCTGTGTGTAGACCCAAACACCAAGGATGGGAGACGCCTCTTGCCGCTTCTCTGGGAAACGCCTTTGCTTCTTCTTCGCTCCCTCTTACTTTTCTTGTTCTTGTTCTTCACCGTCCGCCACTCCCCCTGCTGCTTTTCCACTGCTGCCTCCTCCTCCATTGATTCGCTGTCCTGAGGACTGGGAGGTTCAGGGGGTAGTGCTGTTGGTTGGCTCTCTGTTGCCTCAATCTCTTTCTCCACCTTGTCTCTCTCTGTGTCCTCCTTTGTCCCGTTGAGCTCCCTGGGGGCCTTGGTGGTTGGAGTGACACGAAACATTTCTTCTGCTTCCCCCTGGTCGGCTTTGGCTGCCTGTGCGTAAGTACGGCAGCGTTTGGGGCAGGTCCTGTAGAGGTGACCTGCCTCGCCACACAGGTTGCAGCACTTGGCCTGTTTGCAGTCTTTTGTCTGGTGCCCTTCCTGTTTGCAGATCTTGCAGAGGGAGGCGCTGCAGTTGGCCGCCACATGACCAGACTTGCCGCATGAGCGACAATGCTTGGGTTGCCCAGCGTAGACCAGGTAGCCACGGTTTCCCCCGATAGCGAAACTGGAAGGAGGGTGGAAAATGGCTCCCTTACCATCGGTCTTTAGCGTGACCTTAAACAGGCGTTTGCCTGTCCAGATCCCCAAGTCGTCTCGAATCTCGGTGCCGCTCCCCACCTTATCGACGTACCTGGTGAGGAAGGTGACCACGTCGGCGACAGGGACGAAGGGGTTGTACACATGCACCATCACCACACGTTCCCGTTGCAACGGCAGAGAAAAGTGCGGCTCCGCCGTCAGGATTTTCATCTCCGGCAGGTCTCTCTTCTCCTCGAACACCCTCAGGAGCCGGACGCAGTCTGCCACCCGCTTGAACGTCACGTCAAAATAACCGCCTTTGCGGGAGTCCTGCAGGGTGAAGATCTCCGTAGCTTGGAAGCCGCACGCCTTCAACAGGATCCTCCTGGTGAAGAAGCCCCGATCCATAGGTGATCCTCCTTCGCTGTGGTTCACCGTGACTCGGACGGTGATAGGTAACCCACGGTATGGATTTGGATTGCGATTGGTTATCGCCCTTCCATCCCGACCTTGCCTTGGCAGGACCATGGTGTCGCCCCTGCAACACTTGATCTTAGCCAAAAGGCCGAGAAGCGATTCCATTTGCCTTCCTTGTTACCTGCTGTACCTGCATACTAGCTTTCAGCGATTCGTGCGCGAGGACACCCAGATCCCTCTGTGCTGAAGCATTTCTGAAGTTTCTCTCCATTTGAATAATAAGTCGCCTTTTTATTCTTCTGACCAAAATGGATAACCGCACACTTATTAAACTTATTTAACTTAGTTAAACTCCATCTGCCAAATTTTGGCCCATTCACCTAACCTGTCCATATCCATTTGTAAATTTCTTATTTCTTCATTGCAACTTACTTTCCCACCTATTTTGGTGTCATCTGCAAATTTAGCTATAGTACCTTCTACTCCTGAATCCAAGTAAATAGTTGGGGCCCGAGGACCGAACCCTGTGGCACCCCACTAGTTACAGCTTGGCATCCACAAAAGACCCATTTATCCTGACTCTCTGCTTTCTGTTGGTTAGCCAATCCTCTATCCAAGCTAATATATTACCCTTAGCTGCGTGTGATCTTATCTTGTGTATTAATCATTTGTGCGGCACCTTATCAAATGCCTTCTGGAAGTCCAGACATACTACATCTACAGGATCCCCGTTATCCACTTTGCTTGTCACATCTTCAAAGAACTCTAGCAAATTAGTCAAACACGATTTACTCTTCGTAAAGCCATGCCGACTCTGAGGGATTGCATTTTGACTTGCATTTTAGGAAGGTAGTGGAGGCATTGGAGAGAGTGCAGAAGAGGTTTACGAGTTTGGTTCCAGGGGCGAGGAAGTTGAGTTATGAAGTAAGATTGGAGAAGTTGGGACTGTATTCCTTGGGGAAAAGAAGTCCGAGAGGAGACTTGATAGAGGTATTGAAAATCATGAGGGGTCTGGAGAGAGTAGATAGGGAAAAACTGTTTGCACCGGGGCAAGGATCGAGAAGGAGAGGGCACAGGTTTAAAGTAACTGGCAAAAGAAGCAAAAGCGATAGGAGCAGCGAGCGGTCAGGGTCTGGAATGCACCGCCTGATAGCGCGGCGGAGGCAGGTTCAATTGAAGAGGGAATGAGATGATTATTTGAAAAGAAAGCATGTGCCGGGTTACGTGGAGAAGGCAGGAGAAAGGCACGAGGTGAAATGTTCACCGGGAGAGCTGGTGCAGGCACGACGGGCGGAATGGGCTCCTTGTGCAATGTAAGGATTGTGTGAATGTGGATGTAGAGGTTTCGGAGTAGCTGTGTAAAGTGTGTGAGCTTTGAGGTGTGAGTTTTGTTTGTTGCTGTGTCAGCAGCAGCAGCGGCAGCGGCAGCAGAGAGCTGGTTTAAAATGTTGTGAGGCGAAAGGTGCAGCTGAGAGAGTGTTTGAGAGGTGTATTTGCAAGTGAAAGCTGTTTTTGTATAAGTGAGGTAGAGTGTTTGTGAGATGAGAGTGCTGTCTGTGAGTGTTGGGTGAGCGTGTGTGTTTTTTGTGTGTAGCTGCTGCGGGTGAGTGAGTGAGTGAGAGAGAGAGAAAGAGAGAAAGAAAGAAAGTTGGATTTTGGAACATGTACATGTTGAGAAGTAAAGAAAGCAGATGTTTGTAAGAAAACTATTTTTAGCATTGAAAATCCCCTGGAAAGGGGAGGGTGCACCGTTCCCAGAGATACTGCAATACCGGGTCGATGCGTGGAGTGGACGGAGCAAGCCCCTATTCCATCTCCTTGCTCCAAAAATCAATTTAATATATGGTCCCCAGATAAGGGACGTATCAGATATTAAACTGATAAGAACAGATTTTTTTTTTTTTTTGTAAAAATATACTTTATTCATAAAATATCTTCAATCACATTCCAAACCATTTCAAAAACAACATTACAAGGGTACAATCCAGGTTAAACTTTTACAAAATGTATCAGCAGGTGCATCAGTACAAACAATATTACAATCATTTACAGCCTTTCATTTTGATCTGTACAGCCCGAGGGGCTCTAAACAGTTCCCAGTCTCTCGGTGCGCTGTGGTAGAAAGGTCTTAGACAGCGACCCTTCCCCATTGCGCCTTTGCGGCAGCTGCCCCAAGCTTTAGTGCGTCCCTCAGCACGTAGTCCTGGACTTTGGATTGTGCCAGTCCGCAACAATCGGTCGGGGACAACTCTTTGTGCTGGAAGACCAACAAGTTTCGGGCAGACCAAAGCGCCTCTTTCACCGAGTTGATGATCCTCCAGCTGCAGTCGATGTTTGTCTCGGTGTGTGTCCCTGGGAACAGCCCGTAGAGCACAGAGTCCTGTGTCACAGAACTGCTCGGGATGAACCTCGACAGCAACCACTGCATCTCTCTCCAGACTTTCTTTGCAAAGGCACAATCCACAAGGAGGTGGACAACGGTCTCTTCCCCACCACAGCCACCTCGAGGGCAACGTGCAGAGGGGGTGAGCCTCCTGGCGTGTAGGAAGGATCTGACGGGGAGGGCCTTTCTCACCACCAGCCAAGCTACGTCTTGGTGCTTGTTGGAAAGTTCTGGCGATGAGGCATTCTGCCAAATGACTTTGACAGTCTGCTCGGGGAACCATCCCACCGAGTCCACCCTCTCCTTTTCCCTCAGGGCCTCTATGACGTTACGTGCTGACCACTGCCTGATGGACTTGTGGTCAAAGGTGTTTTTCTGCATCAATTTTTCCACCAGGGACAGGTGGTACGGCACGGTCCAACTACTTGGAGCGTTCCGCGGCAGCGTGGCCAGACCCATCCTTCGCAACACCGGGGACAGGTAGAACCTCAGCACGTAGTGACACTTGGTGTTTGCGTACTGAGGGTCTATGCACCGCTTGATGCAGCCACACACAAAGGTGGCCATCAGTATGAGGGCGATGTTGGGCACGTTTTTTCCCCCTTTATCTAGAGGCTTGTACATCGCGTCCCTGCGGACACGATCCATTTTCGACCTCCAGATAAAGCGGAAGATGGCTCGAGTGATCGCCATCGCGCAGGAGTCTGGAATGGGCCAGACCTGCGCCACGTACAGCAACAGCGAGAGTACCTCACACCTGATGACCAGGTTCTTACCCGCAATGGAGAGGGAGCGTCGCTCCCACATGCCCAGTTTCCTTTTCACCATAGCCACTCGATCCTTCCAGTTTCTAACGCATGCCCCGGTCCCTCCGAACCATATCCCCAGCACCTTCAGGCCGTCAGCCCTGACAGTGAAGGGGACAAAGGATCGGTCAGCCCAGTTCCCAAAGAACATGGCCTCGCTCTTCCCACGATTTACCTTGGCTCCCGAGGCCAGTTCGAACTGGTCGCAGATGTGCATCAGTCTGCGCACCGACAGCGGATCCGAGCAGAAGACGGCGACGTCGTCCATGTACAGGGAGGCTTTTACCTGAGTGCCTCCACTGCCTGGGATCGTCACTCCTCTTATGCCCGGATCCTTCCTGATGGACTCGGCAAAGGGTTCTATGCAGCACACGAAAAGGACAGGCGAGAGAGGGCAGCCCTGCCTGACTCCAGATTTAATCGGAAAGCTATCTGTTTCCCACCCATTGATTGAGACTGCGCTACTGATGTTAGTGTAGAGCAGTTGGATCCAATTTCGATTTCCCTCCCCAAAGCCCATTTTGGAGAGCACATCCCCCATGTAGGTGTGCGATATTCTGTACAGATTTTTTTTTTTTTTTTTTGTAAAAATATACTTTATTCATAAAATATCTTCAATCACATTCAAAACCATTTCAAAAACAACATTACAAGGGTACAATCCAGGTTAAACTTTTACAAAATGTATCACCAGGTGCATCAGTACAAACAATATTACAATCATTTACAGCCTTTCATTTTGATCTGTACAGCCCGAGGGGCTCTAAACAGTTCCCAGTCTCTCGGTGCGCTGTGGTAGAAAGGTCTTAGACAGCGACCCTTCCCCATTGCGCCTTTGCGGCAGCTGCCCCAAGCTTTAGTGCGTCCCTCAGCACGTAGTCCTGGACTTTGGATTGTGCCAGTCCGCAACAATCGGTCGGGGACAACTCTTTGTGCTGGAAGACCAACAAGTTTCGGGCAGACCAAAGCGCCTCTTTCACCGAGTTGATGATCCTCCAGCTGCAGTCGATGTTTGTCTCGGTGTGTGTCCCTGGGAAGAGCCCGTAGAGCACAGAGTCCTGTGTCACAGAACTGCTCGGGATGAACCTCGACAGCAACCACTGCATCTCTCTCCAGACTTTCTTTGCAAAGGCACAATCCACAAGGAGGTGGACAACGGTCTCTTCCCCACCACAGCCACCTCGAGGGCAACGTGCAGAGGGGGTGAGACTCCTGGCGTGTAGGAAGGATCTGACGGGGAGGGCCTTTCTCACCACCAGCCAAGCTACGTCTTGGTGCTTGTTGGAAAGTTCTGGCGATGAGGCATTCTGCCAAATGACTTTGACAGTCTGCTCGGGGAACCATCCCACAGGGTCCACCCTCTCCTTATCCCTCAGGGCCTCTAGGACGTTACGTGCTGACCACTGCCTGATGGACTTGTGGTCAAAGGTGTTTTTCTGCATCAATTTTTCCACCAGGGACAGGTGGTACGGCACGGTCCAACTACTTGGAGCGTTCCGCGGCAGCGTGGCCAGACCCATCCTTCGCAACACCGGGGACAGGTAGAACCTCAGCACGTAGTGACACTTGGTGTTTGCGTACTGAGGGTCTACGCACCGCTTGATGCAGCCACACACAAAGGTGGCCATCAGTATGAGGGCGATGTTGGGCACGTTTTTTCCCCCTTTATCTAGAGGCTTGTACATCGCGTCCCTGCGGACCCGATCCATTTTCGACCTCCAGATAAAGCGGAAGATGGCTCGAGTTATCGCCGTCGCGCAGGAGTCTGGAATGGGCCAGACCTGCGCCACGTACAGCAACAGCGAGAGTACCTCACACCTGATGACCAGGTTCTTACCCGCAATGGAGAGGGAGCGTCGATCCCACATGCCCAGTTTCCTCTTCACCATAGCCACTCGCTCCTTCCAGTTTCTAACGCATGCCCCGGTCCCTCCGAACCATATCCCCAGCACCTTCAGGCCGTCAGCCCTGACAGTGAAGGGGACAAAGGATCGGTCAGCCCAGTTCCCAAAGAACATGGCCTCGCTCTTCCCACGATTTACCTTGGCTCCCGAGGCCAGTTCGAACTGGTCGCAGATGTGCATCAGTCTGCGCACCGACAGCGGATCCGAGCAGAAGACGGCGACGTCGTCCATGTACAGGGAGGCTTTTACCTGAGTGCCTCCACTGCCTGGGATCGTCACTCCTCTTATGCCCGGGTCGTTCCTGATGGACTCGGCAAAGGGTTCTATGCAACACACGAAAAGGACAGGCGAGAGAAGACAGCCCTGCCTGACTCCAGATTTAATCGGAAAGCTATCTGTTTCCCACCCATTGATTGAGACTGCGCTACTGATGTTAGTGTAGAGCAGTTGGATCCAATTTCGAATTCCCTCCCCAAAGCCCATTTTGGAGAGCACATCCCCCATGTAGGTGTGCGATATTCTGTCAAAGGCCTTCTCCTGATCCAAGCTGATGAGGCAGGTATCCACACCCCTGTCCTGTACATAGGCAATCGTATCCCTGAGCAGCGCCATGCTGTCAGAGATCTTCCTGCCTGGCACAGAGCAGGTCTGGTCAGGGTGAATCACCAATTCCAGAGCGGATTTGACCCGGTTGGCGATGACCTTGGACAGAATCTTATAGTCCACATTCAACAGTGAAATGGGTCGCCAATTTCTAATTTCCTCCCTTTCCCCCTTGTGCTTGTAGATGAGGGTGATGATGCCTTTCCTCATGGATTCTGACATACTACCGGCCAGGAGCATTCTCTCGTACACTCCTAGCAGGTCTGGCCCGATCAAGTCCCACAGAGCCGAATACAACTCCGCCGGCAAGCCGTCGCTTCCGGGGGTTTTATTCTTCTCGAAGGACTCGAGGGCCTTAGTCAGTTCGTCAGGAGTTAGCGGTTTGTCCAGGCTCTCCCGCGTGCTGTGGTCTAAGACCTCCGTGATAGAGGACAGGAAGGACTGGGAGGCCGTGCTGTCCGTGGGCTTCACGTCATACAATCCGGCATAAAAGGATTTGCTGATCCTCAGAATGTCGGACCGTGATGACTTTACTGAGCCGTCTTCTTCCTTCAGGCTGCTGATCACAGAGCGCTCTCTGTGTACCTTTTGGAAGAAGAAACGTGAGCACGTCTCATCCTGCTCCACGGAGCGGACTCTGGAATGGAAGATGATCTTGGAGGCCTCCGAGGCAAAGTGCGAGGCTTGCTGGCCCTTCACCTCTTGGAGCTCCTCCTTGACATCGACCCCCATCGACTGCAGCCGGAGCAGGTTCTGCATCTTTTTCTGGAGTCGGGACATTTCCCTCTGTTCCTTTCTAGCTTTCTGGGTGCCTTTGCGGATGAAAAACCTCTTGATGCTTCCCTTGGTCACTTCCCACCAGTGTGTCAGGGACTCAAAGAGGGGTTTCACGGTTCTCCAACCTTTGTAATCCCTCTTGAGCTCCTCAATGTTCTCTGGGGTCAGCAGTTGCACATTTAGCTTCCATGCCCCCCTGCCCACCCTCAGGTCTTCCTCCAAGTGGCAGTCCGCCAGTAGGAGGCAGTGGTCAGAGAAGAACACCGGCTTGACCTCGGTGGATCTGACTGTGAATGCACGGGACACAAACAGGAAGTCTATCCTGGAACGAATGGACCCGTCTGGCCGCGACCAGGTGTATCTACGCTGCGCTCCGTCTGCAGGGTTGCTGAAGACGTCGTGCAGCTTGGCATCCTTAACTGTTTCCATCAGGGATCTGGACGTAGCGTCCAATCTGCTGCCGGCCCTGCCGGCGAGTGTTGGGTGAGAGTGCGTGTTTTTTGTGTGTAGCTGCTGCGGGTGAGTGAGTGAGAGAGAGAGAGAGAGAGAGAGAGAGAGAAAGAAAGAAAGTTGGATTTTGGAACATGTACATGTTGAGAAGTAAAGAAAGCAGATGTTTGTAAGAAAACTATTTTTAGCATTGAAAATCCCCTGGAAAGGGGAGGGTGCACCGTTCCCAGAGATACTGCAATACCGGGTCGATGCGTGGAGTGGACGGAGCAAGCCCCTATTCCATCTCCCTGCTCCAAAAATCAATTTAATATATGGTCCCCAGATAAGGGACGTATCAGATATTAAACTGATAAGAACAGATTTTTTTTTTTTTTTTTTGTAAAAATATACTTTATTCATAAAATATCTTCAATCACATTCCAAACCATTTCAAAAACAACATTACAAGGGTACAATCCAGGTTAAACTTTTACAAAATGTATCACCAGGTGCATCAGTACAAACAATATTACAATCATTTACAGCCTTTCATTTTGATCTGTACAGCCCGAGGGGCTCTAAACAGTTCCCAGTCTCTCGGTGCGCTGTGGTAGAAAGGTCGTAGACAGCGACCCTTCCCCATTGCGCCTTTGCGGCAGCTGCCCCAAGCTTTAGTGCGTCCCTCAGCACGTAGTCCTGGACTTTGGATTGTGCCAGTCCGCAACAATCGGTCGGGGACAACTCTTTGTGCTGGAAGACCAACAAGTTTCGGGCAGACCAAAGCGCCTCTTTCACTGAGTTGATGATCCTCCAGCTGCAGTTGATGTTTGTCTCGGTGTGTGTCCCTGGGAACAGCCCGTAGAGCACACAGTCCTGTCTCACAGAGCTGCTCGGGATGAACCTCGACAGCAACCACTGCATCTCTCTCCAGACTTTCTTTGCAAAGGCACAATCCACAAGGAGGTGAACAACGGTCTCTTCCCCACCACAGCCACCTCGAGGGCAACGTGCAGAGGAGGTGAACTTCCTGGCGTGTAGGAAGGATCTGACGGGGAGGGCCTTTCTCACCACCAGCCAAGCTACGTCTTGGTGCTTGTTGGAAAGTTCTGGCGATGAGGCATTCTGCTAAATGACTTTGACAGTCTGCTCGGGGAACCATCCCACAGGGTCCACCCTCTCCTTATCCCTCAGGGCCTCTAGGACGTTACGTGCTGACCACTGCCTGATGGACTTGTGGTCAAAGGTGTTTTTCTGCATCAATTTTTCCACCAGGGACAGGTGGTACGGCGCGGTCCAACTACTTGGAGCGTTCCGCGGCAGCGTGGCCAGACCCATCCTTCGCAACACCGGGGACAGGTAGAACCTCAGCACGTAGTGACACTTGGTGTTTGCGTACTGAGGGTCTACGCACCGCTTGATGCAGCCGCACACAAAGGTGGCCATCAGGATGAGGGCGATGTTGGGCACGTTTTTTCCCCCTTTATCTAGAGGCTTGTACATCGCGTCCCTGCGGACACGATCCATTTTCGACCTCCAGATAAAGCGGAAGATGGCTCGAGTGATCGCCGTCGCGCAGGAGTCTGGAATGGGCCAGACCTGCGCCACGTACAGCAACAGCGAGAGTACCTCACACCTGATGACCAGGTTCTTACCCGCAATGGAGAGGGAGCGTCGATCCCACATGCCCAGTTTCCTCTTCACCATAGCCACTCGCTCCTTCCAGTTTCTAACGCATGCCCCGGTCCCTCCGAACCATATCCCCAGCACCCTCAGGCCGTCAGCCCTGACAGTGAAGGGGACAAAGGATCGGTCAGCCCAGTTCCCAAAGAACATGGCCTCGCTCTTCCCACGATTTACCTGGGCTCCCGAGGCCAGTTCGAACTGGTCGCAGATGTGCATCAGTCTGCGCACCGACAGCGGATCCGAGCAGAAGACGGCGACGTCGTCCATGTACAGGGAGGCATTTACCTGAGTGCCTCCACTGCCTGGGATCGTCACTCCTCTTATGCCCGGATCCTTCCTGATGGACTCGGCAAAGGGTTCTATGCAACACACGAAAAGGACAGGCGAGAGAGGACAGCCCTGCCTGACTCCAGATTTAATCGGAAAGCTATCTGTTTCCCACCCAATGATTGACACTGCGCTACTGATGTTAATGTAGAGCAGTTGGATCCAATATCGAATTCCCTCCCCAAAGCCCATTTTGGAGAGCACATCCCCCATGTAGGTGTGCGATATTCTGTCAAAGGCCTTCTCCTGATCCAAGCTGATGAGGCAGGTATCCACACCCCTGTCCTGTACATAGGCAATCGTATCCCTGAGCAGCGCCAGGCTGTCAGAGATCTTCCTGCCTGGCACAGAGCAGGTCTGGTCAGGGTGAATCACCAATTCCAGAGCGGATTTGACCCGGTTGGCGATGACCTTGGACAGAATCTTATAGTCCGCATTCAACAGTGAAATGGGTCGCCAATTTCTAATTTCCTCCCTTTCCCCCTTGTGCTTGTAGATGAGGGTGATGATGCCTTTCCTCATGGATTCTGACATACTACCGGCCAGGAGCATACTCTCGTACACTCCTAGCAGGTCTGGCCCGATCAAGTCCCGCAGAGCCCAATACAACTCCGCCGGCAAGCCGTCGCTTCCGGGGGTTTTACTCTTCTCGAAGGACTCGAGGGCCTTAGTCAGTTCGTCAGGAGTTAGCGGTTTGTCTAGGCTCTCTCGCGTACTGTGGTCTAAGACCTCCGTGATAGAGGACAGGAAGGACTGGGAGGCCGTGCTGTCCGTGGGCTTCACGTCATACAGTCCGGCATAAAAGGATTTGCTGATCCTCAGAATGTCGGACCGTGATGACTTTACTGAGCCGTCTTCTTCCTTCAGGCTGCTGATCACAGAGCGCTCTCTGTGTACCTTTTGGAAGAAGAAACGTGAGCACGTCTCATCCTGCTCCACGGAGCGGACTCTGGAACGGAAGATGATCTTGGAGGCCTCCGAGGCAAAGTGCGAGGCTTGCTGGCCCTTCACCTCTTGGAGCTCCTCCTTGACATCGACCCCCATCGACTGCAGCCGGAGCAGATTCTGCATCTTTTTCTGGAGTCGGGACATTTCCCTCTGTTCCTTTCTAGCTTTCTGGGTGCCTTTGAGGATGAAAAACCTCTTGATGCTTCCCTTGATCGCTTCCCACCAGTGTGTCAGGGACTCAAAGAGGGGTTTCACGGTTCTCCAACCTTTGTAATCCCTCTTGAGCTCCTCAATGTTCTCTGGGGTCAGCAGTTGCACATTTAGCTTCCATGCCCCCCTGCCCACCCTCAGGTCTTCCTCCAAGTGGCAGTCCGCCAGTAGGAGGCAGTGGTCAGAGAAGAACACCGGCTTGACCTCGGTGGATCTGACTGTGAATGCACGGGACACAAACAGGAAGTCTATCCTGGAACGAATGGACCCGTCTGGCCGCGACCAGGTGTATCTACGCTGCGCTCCGTCTGCAGGGTTGCTGAAGACGTCGTGCAGCTTGGCATCCTTAACTGTTTCCATCAGGGATCTGGACGTAGCGTCCAATCTGCTGCCGGCCCTGCCGGCGAGTGTTGGGTGAGAGTGCGTGTTTTTTGTGTGTAGCTGCTGCGGGTGAGTGAGTGAGAGAGAGAGAGAGAGAGAGAGAGAGAAAGAAAGAAAGTTGGATTTTGGAACATGTACATGTTGAGAAGTAAAGAAAGCAGATGTTTGTAAGAAAACTATTTTTAGCATTGAAAATCCCCTGGAAAGGGGAGGGTGCACCGTTCCCAGAGATACTGCAATACCGGGTCGATGTGTGGAGTGGACGGAGCAAGCCCCTATTCCATCTCCCTGCTCCAAAAATCAATTTAATATATGGTCCCCAGATAAGGGACGTATCAGATATTAAACTGATAAGAACAGATTTTTTTTTTTTTTTTTGTAAAAATATACTTTATTCATAAAATATCTTCAATCACATTCCAAACCATTTCAAAAACAACATTACAAGGGTACAATCCAGGTTAAACTTTTACAAAATGTATCACCAGGTGCATCAGTACAAACAATATTACAATCATTTACAGCCTTTCATTTTGATCTGTACAGCCCGAGGGGCTCTAAACAGTTCCCAGTCTCTCGGTGCGCTGTGGTAGAAAGGTCTTAGACAGCGACCCTTCCCCATTGCGCCTTTGCGGCAGCTGCCCCAAGCTTTAGTGCGTCCCTCAGCACGTAGTCCTGGACTTTGGATTGTGCCAGTCCGCAACAATCGGTCGGGGACAACTCTTTGTGCTGGAAGACCAACAAGTTTCGGGCAGACCAAAGCGCCTCGTTCACCGAGTTGATGATCCTCCAGCTGCAGTTGATGTTTGTCTCGGTGTGTGTCCCTGGGAACAGCCCGTAGAGCACAGAGTCCTGTGTCACAGAACTGCTCGGGATGAACCTCGACAGCAACCACTGCATCTCTCTCCAGACTTTCTTTGCAAAGGCACAATCCACAAGGAGGTGGACAACGGTCTCTTCCCCACCACAGCCACCTCGAGGGCAACGTGCAGAGGGGGTGAGCTTCCTGGCGTGTAGGAAGGATCTGACGGGGAGGGCCTTTCTCACCACCAGCCAAGCTACGTCTTGGTGCTTGTTGGAAAGTTCTGGCGATGAGGCATTCTGCCAAATGACTTTGACAGTCTGCTCGGGGAACCATCCCACAGGGTCCACCCTCTCCTTATCCCTCAGGGCCTCTAGGACGTTACGTGCTGACCACTGCCTGATGGACTTGTGGTCAAAGGTGTTTTTCTGCATCAATTTTTCCACCAGGGACAGGTGGTACGGCACGGTCCAACTACTTGGAGCGTTCCGCGGCAGCGTGGCCAGACCCATCCTTCGCAACACCGGGGACAGGTAGAACCTCAGCACGTAGTGACACTTGGTGTTTGCGTACTGAGGGTCTACGCACCGCTTGATGCAGCCGCACACAAAGGTGGCCATCAGTATGAGGGCGATGTTGGGCACGTTTTTTCCCCCTTTATCTAGAGGCTTGTACATCGCGTCCCTGCGGACCCGATCCATTTTCGACCTCCAGATAAAGCGGAAGATGGCTCGAGTTATCGCCGTCGCGCAGGAGTCTGGAATGGGCCAGACCTGCGCCACGTACAGCAACAGCGAGAGTACCTCACACCTGATGACCAGGTTCTTACCCGCAATGGAGAGGGAGCTTCGATCCCACATGCCCAGTTTCCTCTTCACCATAGCCACTCGCTCCTTCCAGTTTCTAACGCATGCCCCGGTCCCTCCGAACCATATCCCCAGCACCTTCAGGCCGTCAGCCCTGACAGTGAAGGGGACAAAGGATCGGTCAGCCCAGTTCCCAAAGAACATGGCCTCGCTCTTCCCACGATTTACCTTGGCTCCCGAGGCCAGTTCGAACTGGTCGCAGATGTGCATCAGTCTGCGCACCGACAGCGGATCCGAGCAGAAGACGGCGACGTCGTCCATGTACAGGGAGGCTTTTACCTGAGTGCCTCCACTGCCTGGGATCGTCACTCCTCTTATGCCCGGGTCGTTCCTGATGGACTCGGCAAAGGGTTCTATGCAACACACGAAAAGGACAGGCGAGAGAGGACAGCCCTGCCTGACTCCAGATTTAATCGGAAAGCTATCTGTTTCCCACCCATTGATTGAGACTGCGCTACTGATGTTAGTGTAGAGCAGTTGGATCCAATTTCGAATTCCCTCCCCAAGGCCCATTTTGGAGAGCACATCCCCCATGTAGGTGTGCGATATTCTGTCAAAGGCCTTCTCCTGATCCAAGCTGATGAGGCAGGTATCCACACCCCTGTCCTGTACATAGGCAATCGTATCCCTGAGCAGCGCCAGGCTGTCAGAGATCTTCCTGCCTGGCACAGAGCAGGTCTGGTCAGGGTGAATCACCAATTCCAGAGCGGATTTGACCCGGTTGGCGATGACCTTGGACAGAATCTTATAGTCCACATTCAACAGTGAAATGGGTCGCCAATTTCTAATTTCCTCCCTTTCCCCCTTGTGCTTGTAGATGAGGGTGATGATGCCTTTCCTCATGGATTCTGACATACTACCGGCCAGGAGCATACTCTCGTACACTCCTAGCAGGTCTGGCCCGATCAAGTCCCACAGAGCCCAATACAACTCCGCCGGCAAGCCGTCGCTTCCGGGGGTTTTACTCTTCTCCAAGGACTCGAGGGCCTTAGTCAGTTCGTCAGGAGTTAGCGGTTTGTCCAGGCTCTCCCGCGTACTGTGGTCTAAGACCTCCGTGATAGAGGACAGGAAGGACTGGGAGGCCGTGCTGTCCGTGGGCTTCACGTCATACAATCCGGCATAAAAGGATTTGCTGATCCTCAGAATGTCGGACCGTGATGACTTTACTGAGCCGTCTTCTTCCTTCAGGCTGCTGATCACAGAGCGCTCTCTGTGTACCTTTTGGAAGAAGAAACGTGAGCACGTCTCATCCTGCTCCACGGAGCGGACTCTGGAACGGAAGATGATCTTGGAGGCCTCCGAGGCAAAGTGCGAGGCTTGCTGGCCCTTCACCTCTTGGAGCTCCTCCTTGACATCGACCCCCATCGACTGCAGCCGCAGCAGATTCTGCATCTTTTTCTGGAGTCGGGACATTTCCCTCTGTTCCTTTCTAGCTTTCTGGGTGCCTTTGAGGATGAAAAACCTCTTGATGCTTCCCTTGATCGCTTCCCACCAGTGTGTCAGGGACTCAAAGAGGGGTTTCACGGTTCTCCAACCTTTGTAATCCCTCTTGAGCTCCTCAATGTTCTCTGGGGTCAGCAGTTGCACATTTAGCTTCCATGCCCCCCTGCCCACCCTCAGGTCTTCCTCCAAGTGGCAGTCCGCCAGTAGGAGGCAGTGGTCAGAGAAGAACACCGGCTTGACCTCGGTGGATCTGACTGTGAATGCACGGGACACAAACAGGAAGTCTATCCTGGAACGAATGGACCCGTCTGGCCGCGACCAGGTGTATCTACGCTGCGCTCCGTCTGCAGGGTTGCTGAAGACGTCGTGCAGCTTGGCATCCTTAACTGTTTCCATCAGGGATCTGGACGTAGCGTCCAATCTGCTGCCGGCCCTGCCGGCGAGTGTTGGGTGAGAGTGCGTGTTTTTTGTGTGTAGCTGCTGCGGGTGAGTGAGTGAGAGAGAGAGAGAGAGAGAGAGAGAGAAAGAAAGAAAGTTGGATTTTGGAACATGTACATGTTGAGAAGTAAAGAAAGCAGATGTTTGTAAGAAAACTATTTTTAGCATTGAAAATCCCCTGGAAAGGGGAGGGTGCACCGTTCCCAGAGATACTGCAATACCGGGTCGATGCGTGGAGTGGACGGAGCAAGCCCCTATTCCATCTCCCTGCTCCAAAAATCAATTTAATATATGGTCCCCAGATAAGGGACGTATCAGATATTAAACTGATAAGAACAGATTTTTTTTTTTTTTTTTGTAAAAATATACTTTATTCATAAAATATCTTCAATCACATTCCAAACCATTTCAAAAACAACATTACAAGGGTACAATCCAGGTTAAACTTTTACAAAATGTATCACCAGGTGCATCAGTACAAACAATATTACAATCATTTACAGCCTTTCATTTTGATCTGTACAGCCCGAGGGGCTCTAAACAGTTCCCAGTCTCTCGGTGCGCTGTGGTAGAAAGGTCTTAGACAGCGACCCTTCCCCATTGCGCCTTTGCGGCAGCTGCCCCAAGCTTTAGTGCGTCCCTCAGCACGTAGTCCTGGACTTTGGATTGTGCCAGTCCGCAACAATCGGTCGGGGACAACTCTTTGTGCTGGAAGACCAACAAGTTTCGGGCAGACCAAAGCGCCTCGTTCACCGAGTTGATGATCCTCCAGCTGCAGTTGATGTTTGTCTCGGTGTGTGTCCCTGGGAACAGCCTGTAGAGCACAGAGTCCTGTGTCACAGAACTGCTCGGGATGAACCTCGACAGCAACCACTGCATCTCTCTCCAGACTTTCTTTGCAAAGGCACAATCCACAAGGAGGTGGACAACGGTCTCTTCCCCACCACAGCCACCTCGAGGGCAACGTGCAGAGGGGGTGAGCTTCCTGGCGTGTAGGAAGGATCTGACGGGGAGGGCCTTTCTCACCACCAGCCAAGCTACGTCTTGGTGCTTGTTGGAAAGTTCTGGCGATGAGGCATTCTGCCAAATGACTTTGACAGTCTGCTCGGGGAACCATCCCACAGGGTCCACCCTCTCCTTATCCCTCAGGGCCTCTAGGACGTTACGTGCTGACCACTGCCTGATGGACTTGTGGTCAAAGGTGTTTTTCTGCATCAATTTTTCCACCAGGGACAGGTGGTACGGCACGGTCCAACTACTTGGGGCGTTCCGCGGCAGCGTGGCCAGACCCATCCTTCGCAACACCGGGGACAGGTAGAACCTCAGCACGTAGTGACACTTGGTGTTTGCGTACTGAGGGTCTACGCACCGCTTGATGCAGCCGCACACAAAGGTGGCCATCAGTATGAGGGCGATGTTGGGCACGTTTTTTCCCCCTTTATCTAGAGGCTTGTACATCGCGTCCCTGCGGACCCGATCCATTTTCGACCTCCAGATAAAGCGGAAGATGGCTCGAGTTATCGCCGTCGCGCAGGAGTCTGGAATGGGCCAGACCTGCGCCACGTACAGCAACAGCGAGAGTACCTCACACCTGATGACCAGGTTCTTACCCGCAATGGAGAGGGAGCTTCGATCCCACATGCCCAGTTTCCTCTTCACCATAGCCACTCGCTCCTTCCAGTTTCTAACGCATGCCCCGGTCCCTCCGAACCATATCCCCAGCACCTTCAGGCCGTCAGCCCTGACAGTGAAGGGGACAAAGGATCGGTCAGCCCAGTTCCCAAAGAACATGGCCTCGCTCTTCCCACGATTTACCTTGGCTCCCGAGGCCAGTTCGAACTGGTCGCAGATGTGCATCAGTCTGCGCACCGACAGCGGATCCGAGCAGAAGACGGCGACGTCGTCCATGTACAGGGAGGCTTTTACCTGAGTGCCTCCACTGCCTGGGATCGTCACTCCTCTTATGCCCGGGTCGTTCCTGATGGACTCGGCAAAGGGTTCTATGCAACACACGAAAAGGACAGGCGAGAGAGGACAGCCCTGCCTGACTCCAGATTTAATCGGAAAGCTATCTGTTTCCCACCCATTGATTGAGACTGCGCTACTGATGTTAGTGTAGAGCAGTTGGATCCAATTTCGAATTCCCTCCCCAAGGCCCATTTTGGAGAGCACATCCCCCATGTAGGTGTGCGATATTCTGTCAAAGGCCTTCTCCTGATCCAAGCTGATGAGGCAGGTATCCACACCCCTGTCCTGTACATAGGCAATCGTATCCCTGAGCAGCGCCAGGCTGTCAGAGATCTTCCTGCCTGGCACAGAGCAGGTCTGGTCAGGGTGAATCACCAATTCCAGAGCGGATTTGACCCGGTTGGCGATGACCTTGGACAGAATCTTATAGTCCACATTCAACAGTGAAATGGGTCGCCAATTTCTAATTTCCTCCCTTTCCCCCTTGTGCTTGTAGATGAGGGTGATGATGCCTTTCCTCATGGATTCTGACATACTACCGGCCAGGAGCATACTCTCGTACACTCCTAGCAGGTCTGGCCCGATCAAGTCCCACAGAGCCGAATACAACTCCGCCGGCAAGCCGTCGCTTCCGGGGGTTTTACTCTTCTCGAAGGACTCGAGGGCCTTAGTCAGTTCGTCAGGAGTTAGCGGTTTGTCCAGGCTCTCCCGCGTACTGTGGTCTAAGACCTCCGTGATAGAGGACAGGAAGGACTGGGAGGCCGTGCTGTCCGTGGGCTTCACGTCATACAATCCGGCATAAAAGGATTTGCTGATCCTCAGAATGTCGGACCGTGATGACTTTACTGAGCCGTCTTCTTCCTTCAGGCTGCTGATCACAGAGCGCTCTCTGTGTACCTTTTGGAAGAAGAAACGTGAGCACGTCTCATCCTGCTCCACGGAGCGGACTCTGGAACGGAAGATGATCTTGGAGGCCTCCGAGGCAAAGTGCGAGGCTTGCTGGCCCTTCACCTCTTGGAGCTCCTCCTTGACATCGACCCCCATCGACTGCAGCCGCAGCAGATTCTGCATCTTTTTCTGGAGTCGGGACATTTCCCTCTGTTCCTTTCTAGCTTTCTGGGTGCCTTTGAGGATGAAAAACCTCTTGATGTTTCCCTTGATCGCTTCCCACCAGTGTGTCAGGGACTCAAAGAGGGGTTTCACGGTTCTCCAACCTTTGTAATCCCTCTTGAGCTCCTCAATGTTCTCTGGGGTCAGCAGTTGCACATTTAGCTTCCATGCCCCCCTGCCCACCCTCAGGTCCTTCTCCAAGTGGCAGTCCGCCAGTAGGAGGCAGTGGTCAGAGAAGAACACCGGCTTGACCTCGGTGGATCTGACTGTGAATGCACGGGACACAAACAGGAAGTCTATCCTGGAACGAATGGACCCGTCTGGCCGCGACCAGGTGTATCTACGCTGCGCTCCGTCTGCAGGGTTGCTGAAGACGTCGTGCAGCTTGGCATCCTTAACTGTTTCCATCAGGGATCTGGACGTAGCGTCCAATCTGCTGCCGGCCCTGCCGGCGAGTGTTGGGTGAGAGTGCGTGTTTTTTGTGTGTAGCTGCTGCGGGTGAGTGAGTGAGAGAGAGAGAGAGAGAGAGAGAGAGAAAGAAAGAAAGTTGGATTTTGGAACATGTACATGTTGAGAAGTAAAGAAAGCAGATGTTTGTAAGAAAACTATTTTTAGCATTGAAAATCCCCTGGAAAGGGGAGGGTGCACCGTTCCCAGAGATACTGCAATACCGGGTCGATGCGTGGAGTGGACGGAGCAAGCCCCTATTCCATCTCCCTGCTCCAAAAATCAATTTAATATATGGTCCCCAGATAAGGGACGTATCAGATATTAAACTGATAAGAACAGGTTGTTTTTTTTTTTGTAAAAATATACTTTATTCATAAAATATCTTCAATCACATTCCAAACCATTTCAAAAACAACATTACAAGGGTACAATCCAGGTTAAACTTTTACAAAATGTATCACCAGGTGCATCAGTACAAACAATATTACAGTCATTTACAGCCTTTCATTTTGATCTGTACAGCCCGAGGGGCTCTAAACAGTTCCCAGTCTCTCGGTGCGCTGTGGTAGAAAGGTCTTAGACAGCGACCCTTCCCCATTGCGCCTTTGCGGCAGCTGCCCCAAGCTTTAGTGCGTCCCTCAGCACGTAGTCCTGGACTTTGGATTGTGCCAGTCCGCAACAATCGGTCGGGGACAACTCTTTGTGCTGGAAGACCAACAAGTTTCGGGCAGACCAAAGCGCCTCGTTCACCGAGTTGATGATCCTCCAGCTGCAGTCGATGTTTGTCTCGGTGTGTGTCCCTGGGAAGAGCCCGTAGAGCACAGAGTCCTGTGTCACAGAACTGCTCGGGATGAACCTCGACAGCAACCACTGCATCTCTCTCCAGACTTTCTTTGCAAAGGCACAATCCACAAGGAGGTGGACAACGGTCTCTTCCCCACCACAGCCACCTCGAGGGCAACGTGCAGAGGGGGTGAGACTCCTGGCGTGTAGGAAGGATCTGACGGGGAGGGCCTTTCTCACCACCAGCCAAGCTACGTCTTGGTGCTTGTTGGAAAGTTCTGGCGATGAGGCATTCTGCCAAATGACTTTGACAGTCTGCTCGGGGAACCATCCCACAGGGTCCACCCTCTCCTTATCCCTCAGGGCCTCTAGGACGTTACGTGCTGACCACTGCCTGATGGACTTGTGGTCAAAGGTGTTTTTCTGCATCAATTTTTCCACCAGGGACAGGTGGTACGGCACGGTCCAACTACTTGGAGCGTTCCGCGGCAGCGTGGCCAGACCCATCCTTCGCAACACCGGGGACAGGTAGAACCTCAGCACGTAGTGACACTTGGTGTTTGCGTACTGAGGGTCTACGCACCGCTTGATGCAGCCGCACACAAAGGTGGCCATCAGTATGAGGGCGATGTTGGGCACGTTTTTTCCCCCTTTATCTAGAGGCTTGTACATCGCGTCCCTGCGGACCCGATCCATTTTCGACCTCCAGATAAAGCGGAAGATGGCTCGAGTTATCGCCGTCGCGCAGGAGTCTGGAATGGGCCAGACCTGCGCCACGTACAGCAACAGCGAGAGTACCTCACACCTGATGACCAGGTTCTTACCCGCAATGGAGAGGGAGCGTCGATCCCACATGCCCAGTTTCCTCTTCACCATAGCCACTCGCTCCTTCCAGTTTCTAACGCATGCCCCGGTCCCTCCGAACCATATCCCCAGCACCTTCAGGCCGTCAGCCCTGACAGTGAAGGGGACAAAGGATCGGTCAGCCCAGTTCCCAAAGAACATGGCCTCGCTCTTCCCACGATTTACCTTGGCTCCCGAGGCCAGTTCGAACTGGTCGCAGATGTGCATCAGTCTGCGCACCGACAGCGGATCCGAGCAGAAGACGGCGACGTCGTCCATGTACAGGGAGGCTTTTACCTGAGTGCCTCCACTGCCTGGGATCGTCACTCCTCTTATGCCCGGGTCGCTCCTGATGGACTCGGCAAAGGGTTCTATGCAACACACGAAAAGGACAGGCGAGAGAGGACAGCCCTGCCTGACTCCAGATTTAATCGGAAAGCTATCTGTTTCCCACCCATTGATTGAGACTGCGCTACTGATGTTAGTGTAGAGCAGTTGGATCCAATTTCGAATTCCCTCCCCAAAGCCCATTTTGGAGAGCACATCCCCCATGTAGGTGTGCGATATTCTGTCAAAGGCCTTCTCCTGATCCAAGCTGATGAGGCAGGTATCCACACCCCTGTCCTGTACATAGGCAATCGTATCCCTGAGCAGCGCCAGGCTGTCAGAGATCTTCCTGCCTGGCACAGAGCAGGTCTGGTCAGGGTGAATCACCAATTCCAGAGCGGATTTGACCCGGTTGGCGATGACCTTGGACAGAATCTTATAGTCCACATTCAACAGTGAAATGGGTCGCCAATTTCTAATTTCCTCCCTTTCCCCCTTGTGCTTGTAGATGAGGGTGATGATGCCTTTCCTCATGGATTCTGACATACTACCGGCCAGGAGCATTCTCTCGTACACTCCTAGCAGGTCTGGCCCGATCAAGTCCCACAGAGCCGAATACAACTCCGCCGGCAAGCCGTCGCTTCCGGGGGTTTTATTCTTCTCGAAGGACTCGAGGGCCTTAGTCAGTTCGTCAGGAGTTAGCGGTTTGTCCAGGCTCTCCCGCGTGCTGTGGTCTAAGACCTCCGTGATAGAGGACAGGAAGGACTGGGAGGCCGTGCTGTCCGTGGGCTTCACGTCATACAATCCGGCATAAAAGGATTTGCTGATCCTCAGAATGTCGGACCGTGATGACTTTACTGAGCCGTCTTCTTCCTTCAGGCTGCTGATCACAGAGCGCTCTCTGTGTACCTTTTGGAAGAAGAAACGTGAGAACGTCTCATCCTGCTCCACGGAGCGGACTCTGGAATGGAAGATGATCTTGGAGGCCTCCGAGGCAAAGTGCGAGGCTTGCTGGCCCTTCACCTCTTGGAGCTCCTCCTTGACATCGACCCCCATCGACTGCAGCCGGAGCAGGTTCTGCATCTTTTTCTGGAGTCGGGACATTTCCCTCTGTTCCTTTCTAGCTTTCTGGGTGCCTTTGCGGATGAAAAACCTCTTGATGCTTCCCTTGGTCACTTCCCACCAGTGTGTCAGGGACTCAAAGAGGGGTTTCACGGTTCTCCAACCTTTGTAATCCCTCTTGAGCTCCTCAATGTTCTCTGGGGTCAGCAGTTGCACATTTAGCTTCCATGCCCCCCTGCCCACCCTCAGGTCTTCCTCCAAGTGGCAGTCCGCCAGTAGGAGGCAGTGGTCAGAGAAGAACACCGGCTTGACCTCGGTGGATCTGACTGTGAATGCACGGGACACAAACAGGAAGTCTATCCTGGAACGAATGGACCCGTCTGGCCGCGACCAGGTGTATCTACGCTGCGCTCCGTCTGCAGGGTTGCTGAAGACGTCGTGCAGCTTGGCATCCTTAACTGTTTCCATCAGGGATCTGGACGTAGCGTCCAATCTGCTGCCGGCCCTGCCGGCGAGTGTTGGGTGAGAGTGCGTGTTTTTTGTGTGTAGCTGCTGCGGGTGAGTGAGTGAGAGAGAGAGAGAGAGAGAGAGAGAAAGAAAGAAAGTTGGATTTTGGAACATGTACATGTTGAGAAGTAAAGAAAGCAGATGTTTGTAAGAAAACTATTTTTAGCATTGAAAATCCCCTGGAAAGGGGAGGGTGCACCGTTCCCAGAGATACTGCAATACCGGGTCGATGCGTGGAGTGGACGGAGCAAGCCCCTATTCCATCTCCCTGCTCCAAAAATCAATTTAATATATGGTCCCCAGATAAGGGACGTATCAGATATTAAACTGATAAGAACAGATTTTTTTTTTTTTTTTTTGTAAAAATATACTTTATTCATAAAATATCTTCAATCACATTCCAAACCATTTCAAAAACAACATTACAAGGGTACAATCCAGGTTAAACTTTTACAAAATGTATCACCAGGTGCATCAGTACAAACAATATTACAATCATTTACAGCCTTTCATTTTGATCTGTACAGCCCGAGGGGCTCTAAACAGTTCCCAGTCTCTCGGTGCGCTGTGGTAGAAAGGTCGTAGACAGCGACCCTTCCCCATTGCGCCTTTGCGGCAGCTGCCCCAAGCTTTAGTGCGTCCCTCAGCACGTAGTCCTGGACTTTGGATTGTGCCAGTCCGCAACAATCGGTCGGGGACAACTCTTTGTGCTGGAAGACCAACAAGTTTCGGGCAGACCAAAGCGCCTCTTTCACTGAGTTGATGATCCTCCAGCTGCAGTTGATGTTTGTCTCGGTGTGTGTCCCTGGGAACAGCCCGTAGAGCACACAGTCCTGTCTCACAGAGCTGCTCGGGATGAACCTCGACAGCAACCACTGCATCTCTCTCCAGACTTTCTTTGCAAAGGCACAATCCACAAGGAGGTGAACAACGGTCTCTTCCCCACCACAGCCACCTCGAGGGCAACGTGCAGAGGAGGTGAGCTTCCTGGCGTGTAGGAAGGATCTGAAGGGGAGGGCCTTTCTCACCACCAGCCAAGCTACGTCTTGGTGCTTGTTGGAAAGTTCTGGCGATGAGGCATTCTGCTAAATGACTTTGACAGTCTGCTCGGGGAACCATCCCACAGGGTCCACCCTCTCCTTATCCCTCAGGGCCTCTAGGACGTTACGTGCTGACCACTGCCTGATGGACTTGTGGTCAAAGGTGTTTTTCTGCATCAATTTTTCCACCAGGGACAGGTGGTACGGCGCGGTCCAACTACTTGGAGCGTTCCGCGGCAGCGTGGCCAGACCCATCCTTCGCAACACCGGGGACAGGTAGAACCTCAGCACGTAGTGACACTTGGTGTTTGCGTACTGAGGGTCTACGCACCGCTTGATGCAGCCGCACACAAAGGTGGCCATCAGGATGAGGGCGATGTTGGGCACGTTTTTTCCCCCTTTATCTAGAGGCTTGTACATCGCGTCCCTGCGGACACGATCCATTTTCGACCTCCAGATAAAGCGGAAGATGGCTCGAGTGATCGCCGTCGCGCAGGAGTCTGGAATGGGCCAGACCTGCGCCACGTACAGCAACAGCGAGAGTACCTCACACCTGATGACCAGGTTCTTACCCGCAATGGAGAGGGAGCGTCGATCCCACATGCCCAGTTTCCTCTTCACCATAGCCACTCGCTCCTTCCAGTTTCTAACGCATGCCCCGGTCCCTCCGAACCATATCCCCAGCACCCTCAGGCCGTCAGCCCTGACAGTGAAGGGGACAAAGGATCGGTCAGCCCAGTTCCCAAAGAACATGGCCTCGCTCTTCCCACGATTTACCTGGGCTCCCGAGGCCAGTTCGAACTGGTCGCAGATGTGCATCAGTCTGCGCACCGACAGCGGATCCGAGCAGAAAACGGCGACGTCGTCCATGTACAGGGAGGCATTTACCTGAGTGCCTCCACTGCCTGGGATCGTCACTCCTCTTATGCCCGGATCCTTCCTGATGGACTCGGCAAAGGGTTCTATGCAACACACGAAAAGGACAGGCGAGAGAGGACAGCCCTGCCTGACTCCAGATTTAATCGGAAAGCTATCTGTTTCCCACCCAATGATTGACACTGCGCTACTGATGTTAATGTAGAGCAGTTGGATCCAATATCGAATTCCCTCCCCAAAGCCCATTTTGGAGAGCACATCCCCCATGTAGGTGTGCGATATTCTGTCAAAGGCCTTCTCCTGATCCAAGCTGATGAGGCAGGTATCCACACCCCTGTCCTGTACATAGGCAATCGTATCCCTGAGCAGCGCCAGGCTGTCAGAGATCTTCCTGCCTGGCACAGAGCAGGTCTGGTCAGGGTGAATCACCAATTCCAGAGCGGATTTGACCCGGTTGGCGATGACCTTGGACAGAATCTTATAGTCCGCATTCAACAGTGAAATGGGTCGCCAATTTCTAATTTCCTCCCTTTCCCCCTTGTGCTTGTAGATGAGGGTGATGATGCCTTTCCTCATGGATTCTGACATACTACCGGCCAGGAGCATACTCTCGTACACTCCTAGCAGGTCTGGCCCGATCAAGTCCCGCAGAGCCCAATACAACTCCGCCGGCAAGCCGTCGCTTCCGGGGGTTTTACTCTTCTCGAAGGACTCGAGGGCCTTAGTCAGTTCGTCAGGAGTTAGCGGTTTGTCCAGGCTCTCTCGCGTACTGTGGTCTAAGACCTCCGTGATAGAGGACAGGAAGGACTGGGAGGCCGTGCTGTCCGTGGGCTTCACGTCATACAGTCCGGCATAAAAGGATTTGCTGATCCTCAGAATGTCGGACCGTGATGACTTTACTGAGCCGTCTTCTTCCTTCAGGCTGCTGATCACAGAGCGCTCTCTGTGTACCTTTTGGAAGAAGAAACGTGAGCACGTCTCATCCTGCTCCACGGAGCGGACTCTGGAACGGAAGATGATCTTGGAGGCCTCCGAGGCAAAGTGCGAGGCTTGCTGGCCCTTCACCTCTTGGAGCTCCTCCTTGACATCGACCCCCATCGACTGCAGCCGCAGCAGATTCTGCATCTTTTTCTGGAGTCGGGACATTTCCCTCTGTTCCTTTCTAGCTTTCTGGGTGCCTTTGAGGATGAAAAACCTCTTGATGCTTCCCTTGATCGCTTCCCACCAGTGTGTCAGGGACTCAAAGAGGGGTTTCACGGTTCTCCAACCTTTGTAATCCCTCTTGAGCTCCTCAATGTTCTCTGGGGTCAGCAGTTGCACATTTAGCTTCCATGCCCCCCTGCCCACCCTCAGGTCTTCCTCCAAGTGGCAGTCCGCCAGTAGGAGGCAGTGGTCAGAGAAGAACACCGGCTTGACCTCGGTGGATCTGACTGTGAATGCACGGGACACAAACAGGAAGTCTATCCTGGAACGAATGGACCCGTCTGGCCGCGACCAGGTGTATCTACGCTGCGCTCCGTCTGCAGGGTTGCTGAAGACGTCGTGCAGCTTGGCATCCTTAACTGTTTCCATCAGGGATCTGGACGTAGCGTCCAATCTGCTGCCGGCCCTGCCGGCGAGTGTTGGGTGAGAGTGCGTGTTTTTTGTGTGTAGCTGCTGCGGGTGAGTGAGTGAGAGAGAGAGAGAGAGAGAGAGAGAGAGAAAGAAAGAAAGTTGGATTTTGGAACATGTACATGTTGAGAAGTAAAGAAAGCAGATGTTTGTAAGAAAACTATTTTTAGCATTGAAAATCCCCTGGAAAGGGGAGGGTGCACCGTTCCCAGAGATACTGCAATACCGGGTCGATGCGTGGAGTGGACGGAGCAAGCCCCTATTCCATCTCCCTGCTCCAAAAATCAATTTAATATATGGTCCCCAGATAAGGGACGTATCAGATATTAAACTGATAAGAACAGATTTTTTTTTTTTTTTTTGTAAAAATATACTTTATTCATAAAATATCTTCAATCACATTCCAAACCATTTCAAAAACAACATTACAAGGGTACAATCCAGGTTAAACTTTTACAAAATGTATCACCAGGTGCATCAGTACAAACAATATTACAATCATTTACAGCCTTTCATTTTGATCTGTACAGCCCGAGGGGCTCTAAACAGTTCCCAGTCTCTCGGTGCGCTGTGGTAGAAAGGTCTTAGACAGCGACCCTTCCCCATTGCGCCTTTGCGGCAGCTGCCCCAAGCTTTAGTGCGTCCCTCAGCACGTAGTCCTGGACTTTGGATTGTGCCAGTCCGCAACAATCGGTCGGGGACAACTCTTTGTGCTGGAAGACCAACAAGTTTCGGGCAGACCAAAGCGCCTCGTTCACCGAGTTGATGATCCTCCAGCTGCAGTTGATGTTTGTCTCGGTGTGTGTCCCTGGGAACAGCCCGTAGAGCACAGAGTCCTGTGTCACAGAACTGCTCGGGATGAACCTCGACAGCAACCACTGCATCTCTCTCCAGACTTTCTTTGCAAAGGCACAATCCACAAGGAGGTGGACAACGGTCTCTTCCCCACCACAGCCACCTCGAGGGCAACGTGCAGAGGGGGTGAGCTTCCTGGCGTGTAGGAAGGATCTGACGGGGAGGGCCTTTCTCACCACCAGCCAAGCTACGTCTTGGTGCTTGTTGGAAAGTTCTGGCGATGAGGCATTCTGCCAAATGACTTTGACAGTCTGCTCGGGGAACCATCCCACAGGGTCCACCCTCTCCTTATCCCTCAGGGCCTCTAGGACGTTACGTGCTGACCACTGCCTGATGGACTTGTGGTCAAAGGTGTTTTTCTGCATCAATTTTTCCACCAGGGACAGGTGGTACGGCACGGTCCAACTACTTGGGGCGTTCCGCGGCAGCGTGGCCAGACCCATCCTTCGCAACACCGGGGACAGGTAGAACCTCAGCACGTAGTGACACTTGGTGTTTGCGTACTGAGGGTCTACGCACCGCTTGATGCAGCCGCACACAAAGGTGGCCATCAGTATGAGGGCGATGTTGGGCACGTTTTTTCCCCCTTTATCTAGAGGCTTGTACATCGCGTCCCTGCGGACCCGATCCATTTTCGACCTCCAGATAAAGCGGAAGATGGCTCGAGTTATCGCCGTCGCGCAGGAGTCTGGAATGGGCCAGACCTGCGCCACGTACAGCAACAGCGAGAGTACCTCACACCTGATGACCAGGTTCTTACCCGCAATGGAGAGGGAGCTTCGATCCCACATGCCCAGTTTCCTCTTCACCATAGCCACTCGCTCCTTCCAGTTTCTAACGCATGCCCCGGTCCCTCCGAACCATATCCCCAGCACCTTCAGGCCGTCAGCCCTGACAGTGAAGGGGACAAAGGATCGGTCAGCCCAGTTCCCAAAGAACATGGCCTCGCTCTTCCCACGATTTACCTTGGCTCCCGAGGCCAGTTCGAACTGGTCGCAGATGTGCATCAGTCTGCGCACCGACAGCGGATCCGAGCAGAAGACGGCGACGTCGTCCATGTACAGGGAGGCTTTTACCTGAGTGCCTCCACTGCCTGGGATCGTCACTCCTCTTATGCCCGGGTCGTTCCTGATGGACTCGGCAAAGGGTTCTATGCAACACACGAAAAGGACAGGCGAGAGAGGACAGCCCTGCCTGACTCCAGATTTAATCGGAAAGCTATCTGTTTCCCACCCATTGATTGAGACTGCGCTACTGATGTTAGTGTAGAGCAGTTGGATCCAATTTCGAATTCCCTCCCCAAGGCCCATTTTGGAGAGCACATCCCCCATGTAGGTGTGCGATATTCTGTCAAAGGCCTTCTCCTGATCCAAGCTGATGAGGCAGGTATCCACACCCCTGTCCTGTACATAGGCAATCGTATCCCTGAGCAGCGCCAGGCTGTCAGAGATCTTCCTGCCTGGCACAGAGCAGGTCTGGTCAGGGTGAATCACCAATTCCAGAGCGGATTTGACCCGGTTGGCGATGACCTTGGACAGAATCTTATAGTCCACATTCAACAGTGAAATGGGTCGCCAATTTCTAATTTCCTCCCTTTCCCCCTTGTGCTTGTAGATGAGGGTGATGATGCCTTTCCTCATGGATTCTGACATACTACCGGCCAGGAGCATACTCTCGTACACTCCTAGCAGGTCTGGCCCGATCAAGTCCCACAGAGCCGAATACAACTCCGCCGGCAAGCCGTCGCTTCCGGGGGTTTTACTCTTCTCGAAGGACTCGAGGGCCTTAGTCAGTTCGTCAGGAGTTAGCGGTTTGTCCAGGCTCTCCCGCGTACTGTGGTCTAAGACCTCCGTGATAGAGGACAGGAAGGACTGGGAGGCCGTGCTGTCCGTGGGCTTCACGTCATACAATCCGGCATAAAAGGATTTGCTGATCCTCAGAATGTCGGACCGTGATGACTTTACTGAGCCGTCTTCTTCCTTCAGGCTGCTGATCACAGAGCGCTCTCTGTGTACCTTTTGGAAGAAGAAACGTGAGCACGTCTCATCCTGCTCCACGGAGCGGACTCTGGAACGGAAGATGATCTTGGAGGCCTCCGAGGCAAAGTGCGAGGCTTGCTGGCCCTTCACCTCTTGGAGCTCCTCCTTGACATCGACCCCCATCGACTGCAGCCGCAGCAGATTCTGCATCTTTTTCTGGAGTCGGGACATTTCCCTCTGTTCCTTTCTAGCTTTCTGGGTGCCTTTGAGGATGAAAAACCTCTTGATGTTTCCCTTGATCGCTTCCCACCAGTGTGTCAGGGACTCAAAGAGGGGTTTCACGGTTCTCCAACCTTTGTAATCCCTCTTGAGCTCCTCAATGTTCTCTGGGGTCAGCAGTTGCACATTTAGCTTCCATGCCCCCCTGCCCACCCTCAGGTCCTTCTCCAAGTGGCAGTCCGCCAGTAGGAGGCAGTGGTCAGAGAAGAACACCGGCTTGACCTCGGTGGATCTGACTGTGAATGCACGGGACACAAACAGGAAGTCTATCCTGGAACGAATGGACCCGTCTGGCCGCGACCAGGTGTATCTACGCTGCGCTCCGTCTGCAGGGTTGCTGAAGACGTCGTGCAGCTTGGCATCCTTAACTGTTTCCATCAGGGATCTGGACGTAGCGTCCAATCTGCTGCCGGCCCTGCCGGCGAGTGTTGGGTGAGAGTGCGTGTTTTTTGTGTGTAGCTGCTGCGGGTGAGTGAGTGAGAGAGAGAGAGAGAGAGAGAGAGAGAAAGAAAGAAAGTTGGATTTTGGAACATGTACATGTTGAGAAGTAAAGAAAGCAGATGTTTGTAAGAAAACTATTTTTAGCATTGAAAATCCCCTGGAAAGGGGAGGGTGCACCGTTCCCAGAGATACTGCAATACCGGGTCGATGCGTGGAGTGGACGGAGCAAGCCCCTATTCCATCTCCCTGCTCCAAAAATCAATTTAATATATGGTCCCCAGATAAGGGACGTATCAGATATTAAACTGATAAGAACAGATTTTTTTTTTTTTTTTGTAAAAATATACTTTATTCATAAAATATCTTCAATCACATTCCAAACCATTTCAAAAACAACATTACAAGGGTACAATCCAGGTTAAACTTTTACAAAATGTATCACCAGGTGCATCAGTACAAACAATATTACAATCATTTACAGCCTTTCATTTTGATCTGTACAGCCCGAGGGGCTCTAAACAGTTCCCAGTCTCTCGGTGCGCTGTGGTAGAAAGGTCTTAGACAGCGACCCTTCCCCATTGCGCCTTTGCGGCAGCTGCCCCAAGCTTTAGTGCGTCCCTCAGCACGTAGTCCTGGACTTTGGATTGTGCCAGTCCGCAACAATCGGTCGGGGACAACTCTTTGTGCTGGAAGACCAACAAGTTTCGGGCAGACCAAAGCGCCTCGTTCACCGAGTTGATGATCCTCCAGCTGCAGTTGATGTTTGTCTCGGTGTGTGTCCCTGGGAACAGCCCGTAGAGCACAGAGTCCTGTGTCACAGAACTGCTCGGGATGAACCTCGACAGCAACCACTGCATCTCTCTCCAGACTTTCTTTGCAAAGGCACAATCCACAAGGAGGTGGACAACGGTCTCTTCCCCACCACAGCCACCTCGAGGGCAACGTGCAGAGGGGGTGAGCTTCCTGGCGTGTAGGAAGGATCTGACGGGGAGGGCCTTTCTCACCACCAGCCAAGCTACGTCTTGGTGCTTGTTGGAAAGTTCTGGCGATGAGGCATTCTGCCAAATGACTTTGACAGTCTGCTCGGGGAACCATCCCACAGGGTCCACCCTCTCCTTATCCCTCAGGGCCTCTAGGACGTTACGTGCTGACCACTGCCTGATGGACTTGTGGTCAAAGGTGTTTTTCTGCATCAATTTTTCCACCAGGGACAGGTGGTACGGCACGGTCCAACTACTTGGGGCGTTCCGCGGCAGCGTGGCCAGACCCATCCTTCGCAACACCGGGGACAGGTAGAACCTCAGCACGTAGTGACACTTGGTGTTTGCGTACTGAGGGTCTACGCACCGCTTGATGCAGCCGCACACAAAGGTGGCCATCAGTATGAGGGCGATGTTGGGCACGTTTTTTCCCCCTTTATCTAGAGGCTTGTACATCGCGTCCCTGCGGACCCGATCCATTTTCGACCTCCAGATAAAGCGGAAGATGGCTCGAGTTATCGCCGTCGCGCAGGAGTCTGGAATGGGCCAGACCTGCGCCACGTACAGCAACAGCGAGAGTACCTCACACCTGATGACCAGGTTCTTACCCGCAATGGAGAGGGAGCGTCGATCCCACATGCCCAGTTTCCTCTTCACCATAGCCACTCGCTCCTTCCAGTTTCTAACGCATGCCCCGGTCCCTCCGAACCATATCCCCAGCACCTTCAGGCCGTCAGCCCTGACAGTGAAGGGGACAAAGGATCGGTCAGCCCAGTTCCCAAAGAACATGGCCTCGCTCTTCCCACGATTTACCTTGGCTCCCGAGGCCAGTTCGAACTGGTCGCAGATGTGCATCAGTCTGTGCACCGACAGCGGATCCGAGCAGAAGACGGCGACGTCGTCCATGTACAGGGAGGCTTTTACCTGAGTGCCTCCACTGCCTGGGATCGTCACTCCTCTTATGCCCGGGTCGTTCCTGATGGACTCGGCAAAGGGTTCTATGCAACACACGAAAAGGACAGGCGAGAGAGGACAGCCCTGCCTGACTCCAGATTTAATCGGAAAGCTATCTGTTTCCCACCCATTGATTGAGACTGCGCTACTGATGTTAGTGTAGAGCAGTTGGATCCAATTTCGAATTCCCTCCCCAAAGCCCATTTTGGAGAGCACATCCCCCATGTAGGTGTGCGATATTCTGTCAAAGGCCTTCTCCTGATCCAAGCTGATGAGGCAGGTATCCACACCCCTGTCCTGTACATAGGCAATCGTATCCCTGAGCAGCGCCAGGCTGTCAGAGATCTTCCTGCCTGGCACAGAGCAGGTCTGGTCAGGGTGAATCACCAATTCCAGAGCGGATTTGACCCGGTTGGCGATGACCTTGGACAGAATCTTATAGTCCACATTCAACAGTGAAATGGGTCGCCAATTTCTAATTTCCTCCCTTTCCCCCTTGTGCTTGTAGATGAGGGTGATGATGCCTTTCCTCATGGATTCTGACATACTACCGGCCAGGAGCATACTCTCGTACACTCCTAGCAGGTCTGGCCCGATCAAGTCCCACAGAGCCCAATACAACTCCGCCGGCAAGCCGTCGCTTCCGGGGGTTTTACTCTTCTCCAAGGACTCGAGGGCCTTAGTCAGTTCGTCAGGAGTTAGCGGTTTGTCCAGGCTCTCCCGCGTACTGTGGTCTAAGACCTCCGTGATAGAGGACAGGAAGGACTGGGAGGCCGTGCTGTCCGTGGGCTTCACGTCATACAGTCCGGCATAAAAGGATTTGCTGATCCTCAGAATGTCGGACCGTGATGACTTTACTGAGCCGTCTTCTTCCTTCAGGCTGCTGATCACAGAGCGCTCTCTGTGTACCTTTTGGAAGAAGAAACGTGAGCACGTCTCATCCTGCTCCACGGAGCGGACTCTGGAACGGAAGATGATCTTGGAGGCCTCCGAGGCAAAGTGCGAGGCTTGCTGGCCCTTCACCTCTTGGAGCTCCTCCTTGACATCGACCCCCATCGACTGCAGCCGCAGCAGATTCTGCATCTTTTTCTGGAGTCGGGACATTTCCCTCTGTTCCTTTCTAGCTTTCTGGGTGCCTTTGAGGATGAAAAACCTCTTGATGCTTCCCTTGATCGCTTCCCACCAGTGTGTCAGGGACTCAAAGAGGGGTTTCACGGTTCTCCAACCTTTGTAATCCCTCTTGAGCTCCTCAATGTTCTCTGGGGTCAGCAGTTGCACATTTAGCTTCCATGCCCCCCTGCCCACCCTCAGGTCCTTCTCCAAGTGGCAGTCCGCCAGTAGGAGGCAGTGGTCAGAGAAGAACACCGGCTTGACCTCGGTGGATCTGACTGTGAATGCACGGGACACAAACAGGAAGTCTATCCTGGAACGAATGGACCCGTCTGGCCGCGACCAGGTGTATCTACGCTGCGCTCCGTCTGCAGGGTTGCTGAAGACGTCGTGCAGCTTGGCATCCTTAACTGTTTCCATCAGGGATCTGGACGTAGCGTCCAATCTGCTGCCGGCCCTGCCGGCGAGTGTTGGGTGAGAGTGCGTGTTTTTTGTGTGTAGCTGCTGCGGGTGAGTGAGTGAGAGAGAGAGAGAGAGAGAGAGAGAGAAAGAAAGAAAGTTGGATTTTGGAACATGTACATGTTAAGAAGTAAAGAAAGCAGATGTTTGTAAGAAAACTATTTTTAGCATTGAAAATCCCCTGGAAAGGGGAGGGTGCACCGTTCCCAGAGATACTGCAATACCGGGTCGATGCGTGGAGTGGACGGAGCAAGCCCCTATTCCATCTCCCTGCTCCAAAAATCAATTTAATATATGGTCCCCAGATAAGGGACGTATCAGATATTAAACTGATAAGAACAGGTTGTTTTTTTTTTTGTAAAAATATACTTTATTCATAAAATATCTTCAATCACATTCCAAACCATTTCAAAAACAACATTACAAGGGTACAATCCAGGTTAAACTTTTACAAAATGTATCACCAGGTGCATCAGTACAAACAATATTACAGTCATTTACAGCCTTTCATTTTGATCTGTACAGCCCGAGGGGCTCTAAACAGTTCCCAGTCTCTCGGTGCGCTGTGGTAGAAAGGTCTTAGACAGCGACCCTTCCCCATTGCGCCTTTGCGGCAGCTGCCCCAAGCTTTAGTGCGTCCCTCAGCACGTAGTCCTGGACTTTGGATTGTGCCAGTCCGCAACAATCGGTCGGGGACAACTCTTTGTGCTGGAAGACCAACAAGTTTCGGGCAGACCAAAGCGCCTCTTTCACCGAGTTGATGATCCTCCAGCTGCAGTCGATGTTTGTCTCGGTGTGTGTCCCTGGGAACAGCCCGTAGAGCACAGAGTCCTGTGTCACAGAACTGCTCGGGATGAACCTCGACAGCAACCACTGCATCTCTCTCCAGACTTTCTTTGCAAAGGCACAATCCACAAGGAGGTGGACAACGGTCTCTTCCCCACCACAGCCACCTCGAGGGCAACGTGCAGAGGGGGTGAGCTTCCTGGCGTGTAGGAAGGATCTGACGGGGAGGGCCTTTCTCACCACCAGCCAAGCTACGTCTTGGTGCTTGTTGGAAAGTTCTGGCGATGAGGCATTCTGCCAAATGACTTTGACAGTCTGCTCGGGGAACCATCCCACAGGGTCCACCCTCTCCTTATCCCTCAGGGCCTCTAGGACGTTACGTGCTGACCACTGCCTGATGGACTTGTGGTCAAAGGTGTTTTTCTGCATCAATTTTTCCACCAGGGACAGGTGGTACGGCGCGGTCCAACTACTTGGAGCGTTCCGCGGCAGCGTGGCCAGACCCATCCTTCGCAACACCGGGGACAGGTAGAACCTCAGCACGTAGTGACACTTGGTGTTTGCGTACTGAGGGTCTACGCACCGCTTGATGCAGCCGCACACAAAGGTGGCCATCAGTATGAGGGCGATGTTGGGCACGTTTTTTCCCCCTTTATCTAGAGGCTTGTACATCGCGTCCCTGCGGACACGATCCATTTTCGACCTCCAGATAAAGCGGAAGATGGCTCGAGTTATCGCCGTCGCGCAGGAGTCTGGAATGGGCCAGACCTGCGCCACGTACAGCAACAGCGAGAGTACCTCACACCTGATGACCAGGTTCTTACCCGCAATGGAGAGGGAGCGTCGCTCCCACATACCCAGTTTCCTCTTCACCATAGCCACTCGCTCCTTCCAGTTTCTAACGCATGCCCCGGTCCCTCCGAACCATATCCCCAGCACCCTCAGGCCGTCAGCCCTGACAGTGAAGGGGACAAAGGATCGGTCAGCCCAGTTCCCAAAGAACATGGCCTCGCTCTTCCCACGATTTACCTGGGCTCCCGAGGCCAGTTCGAACTGGTCGCAGATGTGCATCAGTCTGCGCACCGACAGCGGATCCGAGCAGAAGACGGCGACGTCGTCCATGTACAGGGAGGCATTTACCTGAGTGCCTCCACTGCCTGGGATCGTCACTCCTCTTATGCCCGGATCCTTCCTGATGGACTCGGCAAAGGGTTCTATGCAACACACGAAAAGGACAGGCGAGAGAGGACAGCCCTGCCTGACTCCAGATTTAATCGGAAAGCTATCTGTTTCCCACCCAATGATTGACACTGCGCTACTGATGTTAATGTAGAGCAGTTGGATCCAATATCGAATTCCCTCCCCAAAGCCCATTTTGGAGAGCACATCCCCCATGTAGGTGTGCGATATTCTGTCAAAGGCCTTCTCCTGATCCAAGCTGATGAGGCAGGTATCCACACCCCTGTCCTGTACATAGGCAATCGTATCCCTGAGCAGCGCCAGGCTGTCAGAGATCTTCCCGCCTGGCACAGAGCAGGTCTGGTCAGGGTGAATCACCAATTCCAGAGCGGATTTGACCCGGTTGGCGATGACCTTGGACAGAATCTTATAGTCCGCATTCAACAGTGAAATGGGTCGCCAATTTCTAATTTCCTCCCTTTCCCCCTTGTGCTTGTAGATGAGGGTGATGATGCCTTTCCTCATGGATTCTGACATACTACCGGCCAGGAGCATACTCTCGTACACTCCTAGCAGGTCTGGCCCGATCAAGTCCCGCAGAGCCCAATACAACTCCGCCGGCAAGCCTTCGCTTCCGGGGGTTTTACTCTTCTCGAAGGACTCGAGGGCCTTAGTCAGTTCGTCAGGAGTTAGCGGTTTGTCCAGGCTCTCTCGCGTACTGTGGTCTAAGACCTCCGTGATAGAGGACAGGAAGGACTGGGAGGCCGTGCTGTCCGTGGGCTTCACATCATACAGTCCGGCATAAAAGGATTTGCTGATCCTCAGAATGTCGGACCGTGATGACTTTACTGAGCCGTCTTCTTCCTTCAGGCTGCTGATCACAGAGCGCTCTCTGTGTACCTTTTGGAAGAAGAAACGTGAGCACGTCTCATCCTGCTCCACGGAGCGGACTCTGGAACGGAAGATGATCTTGGAGGCCTCCGAGGCAAAGTGCGAGGCTTGCTGGCCCTTCACCTCTTGGAGCTCCTCCTTGACATCGACCCCCATCGACTGCAGCCGCAGCAGATTCTGCATCTTTTTCTGGAGTCGGGACATTTCCCTCTGTTCCTTTCTAGCTTTCTGGGTGCCTTTGAGGATGAAAAACCTCTTGATGCTTCCCTTGATCGCTTCCCACCAGTGTGTCAGGGACTCAAAGAGGGGTTTCACGGTTCTCCAACCTTTGTAATCCCTCTTGAGCTCCTCAATGTTCTCTGGGGTCAGCAGTTGCACATTTAGCTTCCATGCCCCCCTGCCCACCCTCAGGTCTTCCTCCAAGTGGCAGTCCGCCAGTAGGAGGCAGTGGTCAGAGAAGAACACCGGCTTGACCTCGGTGGATCTGACTGTGAATGCACGGGACACAAACAGGAAGTCTATCCTGGAACGAATGGACCCGTCTGGCCGCGACCAGGTGTATCTACGCTGCGCTCCGTCTGCAGGGTTGCTGAAGACGTCGTGCAGCTTGGCATCCTTAACTGTTTCCATCAGGGATCTGGACGTAGCGTCCAATCTGCTGCCGGCCCTGCCGGCGAGTGTTGGGTGAGAGTGCGTGTTTTTTGTGTGTAGCTGCTGCGGGTGAGTGAGTGAGAGAGAGAGAGAGAGAGAGAGAGAGAGAAAGAAAGAAAGTTGGATTTTGGAACATGTACATGTTGAGAAGTAAAGAAAGCAGATGTTTGTAAGAAAACTATTTTTAGCATTGAAAATCCCCTGGAAAGGGGAGGGTGCACCGTTCCCAGAGATACTGCAATACCGGGTCGATGCGTGGAGTGGACGGAGCAAGCCCCTATTCCATCTCCCTGCTCCAAAAATCAATTTAATATATGGTCCCCAGATAAGGGACGTATCAGATATTAAACTGATAAGAACAGATTTTTTTTTTTTTTTTTTGTAAAAATATACTTTATTCATAAAATATCTTCAATCACATTCCAAACCATTTCAAAAACAACATTACAAGGGTACAATCCAGGTTAAACTTTTACAAAATGTATCACCAGGTGCATCAGTACAAACAATATTACAATCATTTACAGCCTTTCATTTTGATCTGTACAGCCCGAGGGGCTCTAAACAGTTCCCAGTCTCTCGGTGCGCTGTGGTAGAAAGGTCTTAGACAGCGACCCTTCCCCATTGCGCCTTTGCGGCAGCTGCCCCAAGCTTTAGTGCGTCCCTCAGCACGTAGTCCTGGACTTTGGATTGTGCCAGTCCGCAACAATCGGTCGGGGACAACTCTTTGTGCTGGAAGACCAACAAGTTTCGGGCAGACCAAAGCGCCTCGTTCACCGAGTTGATGATCCTCCAGCTGCAGTCGATGTTTGTCTCGGTGTGTGTCCCTGGGAACAGCCCGTAGAGCACAGAGTCCTGTGTCACAGAACTGCTCGGGATGAACCTCGACAGCAACCACTGCATCTCTCTCCAGACTTTCTTTGCAAAGGCACAATCCACAAGGAGGTGGACAACGGTCTCTTCCCCACCACAGCCACCTCGAGGGCAACGTGCAGAGGGGGTGAGCTTCCTGGCGTGTAGGAAGGATCTGACGGGGAGGGCCTTTCTCACCACCAGCCAAGCTACGTCTTGGTGCTTGTTGGAAAGTTCTGGCGATGAGGCATTCTGCCAAATGACTTTGACAGTCTGCTCGGGGAACCATCCCACAGGGTCCACCCTCTCCTTATCCCTCAGGGCCTCTAGGACGTTACGTGCTGACCACTGCCTGATGGACTTGTGGTCAAAGGTGTTTTTCTGCATCAATTTTTCCACCAGGGACAGGTGGTACGGCACGGTCCAACTACTTGGAGCGTTCCGCGGCAGCGTGGCCAGACCCATCCTTCGCAACACCGGGGACAGGTAGAACCTCAGCACGTAGTGACACTTGGTGTTTGCGTACTGAGGGTCTACGCACCGCTTGATGCAGCCGCACACAAAGGTGGCCATCAGTATGAGGGCGATGTTGGGCACGTTTTTTCCCCCTTTATCTAGAGGCTTGTACATCGCGTCCCTGCGGACCCGATCCATTTTCGACCTCCAGATAAAGCGGAAGATGGCTCGAGTTATCGCCGTCGCGCAGGAGTCTGGAATGGGCCAGACCTGCGCCACGTACAGCAACAGCGAGAGTACCTCACACCTGATGACCAGGTTCTTACCCGCAATGGAGAGGGAGCGTCGATCCCACATGCCCAGTTTCCTCTTCACCATAGCCACTCGCTCCTTCCAGTTTCTAACGCATGCCCCGGTCCCTCCGAACCATATCCCCAGCACCTTCAGGCCGTCAGCCCTGACAGTGAAGGGGACAAAGGATCGGTCAGCCCAGTTCCCAAAGAACATGGCCTCGCTCTTCCCACGATTTACCTTGGCTCCCGAGGCCAGTTCGAACTGGTCGCAGATGTGCATCAGTCTGCGCACCGACAGCGGATCCGAGCAGAAGACGGCGACGTCGTCCATGTACAGGGAGGCTTTTACCTGAGTGCCTCCACTGCCTGGGATCGTCACTCCTCTTATGCCCGGATCCTTCCTGATGGACTCGGCAAAGGGTTCTATGCAACACACGAAAAGGACAGGCGAGAGAGGACAGCCCTGCCTGACTCCAGATTTAATCGGAAAGCTATCTGTTTCCCACCCATTGATTGAGACTGCGCTACTGATGTTAGTGTAGAGCAGTTGGATCCAATTTCGAATTCCCTCCCCAAAGCCCATTTTGGAGAGCACATCCCCCATGTAGGTGTGCGATATTCTGTCAAAGGCCTTCTCCTGATCCAAGCTGATGAGGCAGGTATCCACACCCCTGTCCTGTACATAGGCAATCGTATCCCTGAGCAGCGCCAGGCTGTCAGAGATCTTCCTGCCTGGCACAGAGCAGGTCTGGTCAGGGTGAATCACCAATTCCAGAGCGGATTTGACCCGGTTGGCGATGACCTTGGACAGAATCTTATAGTCCTCATTCAACAGTGAAATGGGTCGCCAATTTCTAATTTCCTCCCTTTCCCCCTTGTGCTTGTAGATGAGGGTGATGATGCCTTTCCTCATGGATTCTGACATACTACCGGCCAGGAGCATACTCTCGTACACTCCTAGCAGGTCTGGCCCGATCAAGTCCCACAGAGCCCAATACAACTCCGCCGGCAAGCCGTCGCTTCCGGGGGTTTTACTCTTCTCCAAGGACTCGAGGGCCTTAGTCAGTTCGTCAGGAGTTAGCGGTTTGTCCAGGCTCTCCCGCGTACTGTGGTCTAAGACCTCCGTGATAGAGGACAGGAAGGACTGGGAGGCCGTGCTGTCCGTGGGCTTCACGTCATACAGTCCGGCATAAAAGGATTTGCTGATCCTCAGAATGTCGGACCGTGATGACTTTACTGAGCCGTCTTCTTCCTTCAGGCTGCTGATCACAGAGCGCTCTCTGTGTACCTTTTGGAAGAAGAAACGTGAGCACGTCTCATCCTGCTCCACGGAGCGGACTCTGGAACGGAAGATGATCTTGGAGGCCTCCGAGGCAAAGTGCGAGGCTTGCTGGCCCTTCACCTCTTGGAGCTCCTCCTTGACATCGACCCCCATCGACTGCAGCCGCAGCAGATTCTGCATCTTTTTCTGGAGTCGGGACATTTCCCTCTGTTCCTTTCTAGCTTTCTGGGTGCCTTTGAGGATGAAAAACCTCTTGATGCTTCCCTTGATCGCTTCCCACCAGTGTGTCAGGGACTCAAAGAGGGGTTTCACAGTTCTCCAACCTTTGTAATCCCTCTTGAGCTCCTCAATGTTATCTGGGGTCAGCAGTTGCACATTTAGCTTCCATGCCCCCCTGCCCACCCTCAGGTCTTCCTCCAAGTGGCAGTCCGCCAGTAGGAGGCAGTGGTCAGAGAAGAACACCGGCTTGACGTCGGTGGATCTGACTGTGAATGCACGGGACACAAACAGGAAGTCTATCCTGGAACGAATGGACCCGTCTGGCCGCGAACAGGTGTATCTACGCTGCGCTCCGTCTGCAGGGTTGCTGAAGACGTCGTGCAGCTTGGCATCCTTAACTGTTTCCATCAGGGATCTGCTGCCGGCCCTGCCGGCGAGTGTTGGGTGAGAGTGCGTGTTTTTTGTGTGTAGCTGCTGCGGGTGAGTGAGTGAGAGAGAGAGAGAGAGAGAGAGAGAAAGAAAGAAAGTTGGATTTTGGAACATGTACATGTTGAGAAGTAAAGAAAGCAGATGTTTGTAAGAAAACTATTTTTAGCATTGAAAATCCCCTGGAAAGGGGAGGGTGCACCGTTCCCAGAGATACTGCAATACCGGGTCGATGCGTGGAGTGGACGGAGCAAGCCCCTATTCCATCTCCCTGCTCCAAAAATCAATTTAATATATGGTCCCCAGATAAGGGACGTATCAGATATTAAACTGATAAGAACAGATTTTTTTTTTTTGTAAAAATATACTTTATTCATAAATTATCTTCAATCACATTCAAAACCATTTCAAACACAACATTACAAGGGTACAATCCAGGTTAAACTTTTACAAAATGTATCACCAGGTGCATCAGTACAAACAATATTACAACCATTTACAGCCTTTCATTTTGATCTGTACAGCCCGAGGGGCTCTAAACAGTTCCCAGTCTCTCGGTGCGCTGTGGTAGAAAGGTCGTAGACAGCGACCCTTCCCCATTGCGCCTTTGCGGCAGCTGCCCCAAGCTTTAGTGCGTCCCTCAGCACGTAGTCCTGGACTTTGGATTGTGCCAGTCCGCAACAATCGGTCGGGGACAACTCTTTGTGCTGGAAGACCAACAAGTTTCGGGCAGACCAAAGCGCCTCTTTCACTGAGTTGATGATCCTCCAGCTGCAGTTGATGTTTGTCTCGGTGTGTGTCCCTGGGAACAGCCCGTAGAGCACAGAGTCCTGTCTCACAGAGCTGCTCGGGATGAACCTCGACAGCAACCACTGCATCTCTCTCCAGACTTTCTTTGCAAAGGCACAATCCACAAGGAGGTGAACAACGGTCTCTTCCCCACCACAGCCACCTCGAGGGCAACGTGCAGAGGAGGTGAGCTTCCTGGCGTGTAGGAAGGATCTGACGGGGAGGGCCTTTCTCACCACCAGCCAAGCTACGTCTTGGTGCTTGTTGGAATGTTCTGGCGATGAGGCATTCTGCTAAATGACTTTGACAGTCTGCTCGGGGAACCATCCCACAGGGTCCACCCTCTCCTTATCCCTCAGGGCCTCTAGGACGTTACGTGCTGACCACTGCCTGATGGACTTGTGGTCAAAGGTGTTTTTCTGCATCAATTTTTCCACCAGGGACAGGTGGTACGGCACGGTCCAACTACTTGGAGCGTTCCGCGGCAGCGTGGCCAGACCCATCCTTCGCAACACCGGGGACAGGTAGAACCTCAGCACGTAGTGACACTTGGTGTTTGCGTACTGAGGGTCTACGCACCGCTTGATGCAGCCGCACACAAAGGTGGCCATCAGGATGAGGGCGATGTTGGGCACGTTTTTTCCCCCTTTATCTAGAGGCTTGTACATCGCGTCCCTGCGGACACGATCCATTTTCGACCTCCAGATAAAGCGGAAGATGGCTCGAGTGATCGCCGTCGCGCAGGAGTCTGGAATGGGCCAGACCTGCGCCACGTACAGCAACAGCGAGAGTACCTCACACCTGATGACCAGGTTCTTACCCGCAATGGAGAGGGAGCGTCGCTCCCACATGCCCAGTTTCCTCTTCACCATAGCCACTCGCTCCTTCCAGTTTCTAACGCATGCCCCGGTCCCTCCGAACCATATCCCCAGCACCTTCAGGCCGTCAGCCCTGACAGTGAAGGGGACAAAGGATCGGTCAGCCCAGTTCCCAAAGAACATGGCCTCGCTCTTCCCACGATTTACCTGGGCTCCCGAGGCCAGTTCGAACTGGTCGCAGATGTGCATCAGTCTGCGCACCGACAGCGGATCCGAGCAGAAGACGGCGACGTCGTCCGTGTACAGGGAGGCATTTACCTGAGTGCCTCCACTGCCTGGGATCGTCACTCCTCTTATGCCCGGATCCTTCCTGATGGACTCGGCAAAGGGTTCTATGCAACACACGAAAAGGACAGGCGAGAGAGGACAGCCCTGCCTGACTCCAGATTTAATCGGAAAGCTATCTGTTTCCCACCCAATGATTGACACTGCGCTACTGATGTTAATGTAGAGCAGTTGGATCCAATATCGAATTCCCTCCCCAAACCCCATTTTGGAGAGCACATCCCCCATGTAGGTGTGCGATATTCTGTCAAAGGCCTTCTCCTGATCCAAGCTGATGAGGCAGGTATCCACACCCCTGTCCTGTACATAGGCAATCGTATCCCTGAGCAGCGCCAGGCTGTCAGAGATCTTCCTGCCTGGCACAGAGCAGGTCTGGTCAGGGTGAATCACCAATTCCAGAGCGGATTTGACCCGGTTGGCGATGACCTTGGACAGAATCTTATAGTCCGCATTCAACAGTGAAATGGGTCGCCAATTTCTAATTTCCTCCCTTTCCCCCTTGTGCTTGTAGATGAGGGTGATGATGCCTTTCCTCATGGATTCTGACATACTACCGGCCAGGAGCATACTCTCGTACACTCCTAGCAGGTCTGGCCCGATCAAGTCCCACAGAGCCCAATACAACTCCGCCGGCAAGCCGTCGCTTCCGGGGGTTTTACTCTTCTCCAAGGACTCGAGGGCCTTAGTCAGTTCGTCAGGAGTTAGCGGTTTGTCCAGGCTCTCTCGCGTACTGTGGTCTAAGACCTCCGTGATAGAGGACAGGAAGGACTGGGAGGCCGTGCTGTCCGTGGGCTTCACGTCATACAGTCCGGCATAAAAGGATTTGCTGATCCTCAGAATGTCGGACCGTGATGACTTTACTGAGCCGTCTTCTTCCTTCAGGCTGCTGATCACAGAGCGCTCTCTGTGTACCTTTTGGAAGAAGAAACGTGAGCACGTCTCATCCTGCTCCACGGAGCGGACTCTGGAACGGAAGATGATCTTGGAGGCCTCCGAGGCAAAGTGCGAGGCTTGCTGGCCCTTCACCTCTTGGAGCTCCTCCTTGACATCGACCCCCATCGACTGCAGCCGCAGCAGATTCTGCATCTTTTTCTGGAGTCGGGACATTTCCCTCTGTTCCTTTCTAGCTTTCTGGGTGCCTTTGAGGATGAAAAACCTCTTGATGCTTCCCTTGATCGCTTCCCACCAGTGTGTCAGGGACTCAAAGAGGGGTTTCACGGTTCTCCAACCTTTGTAATCCCTCTTGAGCTCCTCAATGTTCTCTGGGGTCAGCAGTTGCACATTTAGCTTCCATGCCCCCCTGCCCACCCTCAGGTCTTCCTCCAAGTGGCAGTCCGCCAGTAGGAGGCAGTGGTCAGAGAAGAACACCGGCTTGACCTCGGTGGATCTGACTGTGAATGCACGGGACACAAACAGGAAGTCTATCCTGGAACGAATGGACCCGTCTGGCCGCGACCAGGTGTATCTACGCTGCGCTCCGTCTGCAGGGTTGCTGAAGACGTCGTGCAGCTTGGCATCCTTAACTGTTTCCATCAGGGATCTGCTGCCGGCCCTGCCGGCGAGTGTTGGGTGAGAGTGCGTGTTTTTTGTGTGTAGCTGCTGCGGGTGAGTGAGTGAGAGAGAGAGAGAGAGAGAGAGAGAGAGAGAGAGAGAAAGAAAGTTGGATTTTGGAACATGTACATGTTGAGAAGTAAAGAAAGCAGATGTTTGTAAGAAAACTATTTTTAGCATTGAAAATCCCCTGGAAAGGGGAGGGTGCACCGTTCCCAGAGATACTGCAATACCGGGTCGATGCGTGGAGTGGACGGAGCAAGCCCCTATTCCATCTCCCTGCTCCAAAAATCAATTTAATATATGGTCCCCAGATAAGGGACGTATCAGATATTAAACTGATAAGAACAGATTTTTTTTTTTTTTTTGATAAAATATACTTTATTCATAAAATATCTTCAATCACATTCCACACCATTTCAAAAACAACATTACAAGGGTACAATCCAGGTTAAACTTTTACAAAATGTATCACCAGGTGCATCAGTACAAACAATATTACAATCATTTACAGCCTTTCATTTTGATCTGTACAGCCCGAGGGGCTCTAAACAGTTCCCAGTCTCTCGGTGCGCTGTGGTAGAAAGGTCTTAGACAGCGACCCTTCCCCATTGCGCCTTTGCGGCAGCTGCCCCAAGCTTTAGTGCGTCCCTCAGCACGTAGTCCTGGACTTTGGATTGTGCCAGTCCGCAACAATCGGTCGGGGACAACTCTTTGTGCTGGAAGACCAACAAGTTTCGGGCAGACCAAAGCGCCTCTTTCACCGAGTTGATGATCCTCCAGCTGCAGTCGATGTTTGTCTCGGTGTGTGTCCCTGGGAACAGCCCGTAGAGCACAGAGTCCTGTGTCACAGAACTGCTCGGGACGAACCTCGACAGAAACCACTGCATCTCTCTCCGGACTTTCTTTGCAAAGGCACAATCTACAAGGAGGTGAACAACGGTCTCGTCCCTACCACAGCCACCTCGAGGGCAACGTGCCGAGGGGGTGAGACTCCTGGCGTGTAGGAAGGATCTGACGGGGAGGGCCTTTCTCACCACCAGCCAAGCTACGTTTTGGTGCTTGTTGGAAAGTTCTGGCGATGAGGCATTCTGCCAAATGGCTTTGACAGTCTGCTGGGGGAACCATCCCACAGGATCCACCCTCTCCTTTTCCCGCAGGGCCTCTAAGACGTTACGTGCCGACCACTGCCTGGTGGACTTGTGGTCAGAGGTGTTTCTCTGCATAAATTTTTCCACCAGGGACAGGTGGTACGGCACGGTCCAACTACTTGGAGCGTTCCGCGGCAGCGTGGCCAGACCCATCCTTCGCAACACCGGGGACAGGTAGAACCTCAGCACGTAGTGACACTTGATGTTTGCGTACTGAGGGTCTACGCACCGCTTGATGCAGCCGCACACAAAGGTGGCCATCAGTGTGAGGGCGATGTTGGGCATGTTTTTCCCCCCTTTATCTAGAGGCTTGTACATCGCGTCCCTGCGGACACGATCCACTTTCGACCTCCAGATAAAGCGGAAGATGGTTCGAGTGATCGCCATCGCGCAGGAGTCTGGAATGGGCCAGACGTGCGCCACGTACAGCAACAGCGAGAGTGCCTCACACCTGATGACCAGGTTCTTACCCGCAATGGAGAGGGAGCATCGCTCCCACATGCCCACTTTTCTTTCCACCATAGACACTCGCTCCTTCCAGTTTCTAACACATGTCCCGGTCCCTCCGAACCCTATCCCCAGCACCTTCAGGCCATCAGCCCTGACGGTGAAGGGGACAAAGGATCGGTCAGCCCAGTTCCCGAAGAACATGGCCTTGTCTGAACATATCAACGGACAGGCCTCCTGGGGAGCAGATTGAAAGACCTCCCAACATGCCAGGGGTGGAGTCTGCAAACTGCTCGTTCAGGGTATACCTGGCTAGGAACCCAATCCGAAGACCGCCTCCAGAGTGCGGAGCTAGTCCCCACTCTGGCTTAATGTGTGTGTGTTCCCTCTGTCTCAATCTGCTTTATAACTTTTTGACTTGTTTGTATTTGAATGTTGCTGAGTTGCAACTGAGAGTGAATCATTGGCTCTTGTGCTATTTTGTTTGAAAATGATCTTTGCTTTCTGTTTTAATGAAATTAATTTTCTCCCCCACCCCTCAAGGAATTTTTATTTTGAAACTTGCAATCTGAAGATCCAGATCGGGACAAGGACTCTTCCTCTTCAGGAGCTTCCTCCAGAGGGGACGGACTGAGACCTTCTCCAAGGCTGCGCCCCATGGGCCCACGTGAGTTTGTGTCGGTTTCTTACCCTGAGATTTCATTTCCTCTCCGGGACCCTGGTTTTCGGTGGCTCCGGTTAACCAGTTCCTGTTGGACTGCAGGCCTGGAGTTTCAAAAAGATAATCCTGGGGTTAAAGTAGCCCGGCCTTGCAATCTAAAACTTACATGTTAGCCTCTGGTGCGTGAGGAACAGGAGCCCCACAAGAGGAAATGAAAAGTCCTAATGTGAAGCTGCCTAAAATCTTGTTATAATTCAGGGATAATGCGTGTATTTTGGGCTGTGCGATCATTCTGACGGTTAAACGGGATTGCCGGTGGTCATTTTACTGAGGGTTTAGATTTCTATCTGCCTTTCTCCAGTTTTCTTGCTGTTTATTTCTTCGCTTTGCGCTATTTAAGTCTTCAAGGAATAATCACAGGTGAATTGATGGACCCACAGCAGGGGAAGTGAGCTGCAGAAGGGGCAGGGAAAGACTTTACACATGGGGAGAGGGGGCAGGAGTTTCAGAAGGTAGGAGTGACAGAGGGGGCTGATCAAGGGGGAGGGAGGCTGCTGTTCGTTTCGGAGGGGGGTAATTAGAATGAACATGGGGACAGGCTGCTTGTTCATGTTTGAAGTAGTGAGGGGTCGCTGCTACATGTTTTAAATGGTGAATGCATATGAGTTAATAGCTGACTGATATGAGTTTGTATTTACACAAAAGTCCAGAGAGGTAGGGGGTGGAGGGCGCTGCTGGGAGTCGGGGGACTGTTGTGATGGTGGGTTGGGAGTTACATGGGGGTTTGAGAGAGATTTTTGAGTGGGCAAATGTGGGGTTAAAAATGGCGCGAGTAATTTGGTGGCGACAAAACAAATGGTCGGGCGAAAATGACGTGACAGAAAAACATGCAGAATCTGCTCCGGCTGCGGTCGATGGGGGTCGATGTCAAGGAGGAGCTCCAAGAGGTGAAGGGCCAGCAAGCCTCGCACTTTGCCTCGGAGGCCTCCAAGATCATCTTCCGTTCCAGAGTCCGCTCCGTGGAGCAGGATGAGACGTGCTCACGTTTCTTCTTCCAAAAGGTACACAGAGAGCGCTCTGTGATCAGCAGCCTGAAGGAAGAAGACGGCTCAGCAAAGTCATCACGGTCGGACATTTTGAGGATCAGCAAATCCTTTTATGCCGGATTGTATGACGTGAAGCCCACGGACAGCACGGCCTCCCAGTCCTTCCTGTCCTCTATCACGGAGGTCTTGGACCACAGTACGCGGGAGAGCCTGGACAAACCGCTAACTCCTGATGAACTGACTAAGGCCCTTGAGTCCATGGAGAAGAGTAAAACTCCCGGAAGCGACGGCTTGCCGGCGGAGTTGTATTCGGCTCTGTGGGACTTGATCGGCCCAGACCTGCTAGGAGTGTACGAGAGTATGCTCCTGACCGGTAGTATGTCAGAATCCATGAGGAAAGGCATCATCACCCTCATCTACAAGCACAAGGGGGGAAGGGAGGAAATTAGAAATTGGCGACCCATTTCACTGTTGAATGTGGACTATAAGATTCTGTCCAAGGTCATCGCCAATCGGGTCAAATCCGCTCTGGAATTGGTGATTCACCCTGACCAGACCTGCTCTGTGCCAGGCAGGAAGATCTCTGACAGCCTGGCACTGCTCAGGGATACGATTGCCTATGTACAGGACAGGGGTGTGGATACCTGCCTCATCAGCTGGGATCAGGAGAAGGCCTTTGACAGAATATCGCACACCTACATGGGGGATGTGCTCTCCAAAATGGGCTTTGGGGAGGGAATTCGAAATTGGATCCAACTGCTCTACACTAACATCAGTAGCGCAGTCTCAATCAATGGGTGGGAAACAGATAGCTTTCCGATTAAATCTGGAGTCAGGCAGGGCTGTCCTCTCTCGCCTGTTCTTTTCGTGTGTTGCATAGAACCCTTTGCCGAGTCCATCAGGAAGGATCCGGGCATAAGAGGAGTGACGATCCCAGGCAGTGGAGGCACTCAGGTAAAAGCCTCCCTGTACATGGACGACGTCGCCGTCTTCTGTTCGGATCCGCTGTCGGTGCGCAGACTGATCCACATCTGCGACCAGTTCGAACTGGCCTCGGGAGCCAAGGTAAATCGTGGGAAGAGCGAGGCCATGTTCTTTGGGAACTGGGCTGACCGATCCTTTGTCCCCTTCACTGTCAGGGCTGACGGCCTGAAGGTGCTGGGGATATGGTTCGGAGGGACCAGGGCATGCGTTAGAAACTGGAAGGAGCGAGTGGCTATGGTGAAAAGGAAACTGGGCATGTGGGAGCGACGCTCCCTCTCCTTTGCGGGTAAGAACCTGGTCATCAGGTGCGAGGCACTCTCGCTGTTGCTGTACGTGGCGCAGGTCTGGCCCATTCCAGACTCCTGTGCGATGGCGATCACTCGAGCCATCTTCCGCTTTATCTGGAGGTCGAAAATGGATCGTGTCCGCAGGGACGCGATGTACAAGCCTCTAGATAAAGGGGGAAAAAACGTGCCCAACGTCGCCCTCATACTGATGGCCACCTTTGTGTGTGGCTGCATCAAGCGGTGCGTAGACCCTCAGTACGCAAACACCAAGTGTCACTACGTGCTGAGGTTCTACCTGTCCCCGGTGTTGCGAAGGATGGGTCTGGCCACGCTGCCGCGGAACGCTGCAAGTAGTTGGACCGTGCCGTACCACCTGTCCCTGGTGGAAAGATTTATGCAGAAAAACACCTTTGACCACAAGTCCATCAGGCAGTGGTCAGCACGTAACGTCCTAGAGGCCCTGAGGAAAAAGGAGAGGGTGGACCCTGTGGGATGGTTCCCCGAGCAGACTGTCAAAGTCATTTGGCAGAATTCCTCATCGGCAGAACTTTCCAACAAGCACCAAGACGTGGCATGGGTGGTGGTAAGAAAGGCCGTCCCCGTCAGATCCTTCCTACACGCCAGGAAGCTCACCCCCTCTGCACGTTGCCCTCGAGGTGGCTGTGGTGGGGAAGAGACCGTTGTTCACCTCCTTGTGGATTGTGTCTTTGCAAAGAAGGTCTGGAGAGAGATGCAGTGGTTTCTGTCGAGGTTCATCCCGAGCAGTTCTGTGACACAGGACTCTGTGCTCTACGGGCTGTTCCCAGGGACACACACCGAGACAAACATCGACTGCAGCTGGAGGATCATCAACTCGGTGAAAGAGGCGCTTTGGTCTGCCCGAAACTTGTTGGTCTTCCAGCACAAAGAGTTGTCCCCGACCGATTGTTGCGGACTGGCACAATCCAAAGTCCAGGACTACGTGCTGAGGGACGCACTAAAGCTTGGGGCAGCTGCCGCAAAGGCGCAATGGGGAAGGGTCGCTGTCTAAGACCTTTCTACCACAGCGCACCGAGAGACTGGGAACTGTTTAGAGCCCCTCGGGCTGTACAGATCAAAATGAAAGGCTGTAAATGATTGTAATATTGTTTGTACTGATGCACCTGCTGATACATTTTGTAAAAGTTTAACCTGGATTGTACCCTTGTAATGTTGTTTTTGAAATGGTTTGGAATGTGATTGAAGATATTTTATGAATAAAGTATATTTTTACAAAAAAAAAAAAATCTGTTCTTATCAGTTTAATATCTGATACGTCCCTTATCTGGGGACCATATATTAAATTGATTTTTGGAGCAGGGAGATGGAATAGGGGCTTGCTCCGTCCACTCCACGCATCGACCCGGTATTGCAGTATCTCTGGGAACGGTGCACCCTCCCCTTTCCAGGGGATTTTCAATGCTAAAAATAGTTTTCTTACAAACATCTGCTTTCTTTACTTCTCAACATGTACATGTTCCAAAATCCAACTTTCCTTCTTTCTCTCTCTCTCTCTCTCTCTCTCTCACTCACTCACCCGCAGCAGCTACACACAAAAAACACGCACTCTCACCCAACACTCGCCGGCAGGGCCGGAAGCAGATTGGACGCTACGTCCAGATCCCTGATGGAAACAGTTAAGGATGCCAAGCTGCACGACGTCTTCAGCAACCCTGCAGACGGAGCGCAGCGTAGATACACCTGGTCGCGGCCAGACGGGTCCATTCGTTCCAGGATAGACTTCCTGTTTGTGTCCCGTGCATTCACAGTCAGATCCACCGAGGTCAAGCCGGTGTTCTTCTCTGACCACTGCCTCCTACTGGCGGACTGCCACTTGGAGAAGGACCTGAGGGTGGGCAGGGGGGCATGGAAGCTAAATGTGCAACTGCTGACCCCAGAGAACATTGAGGAGCTCAAGAGGGATTACAAAGGTTGGAGAACCGTGAAACCCCTCTTTGAGTCCCTGACACACTGGTGGGAAGTGATCAAGGGAAGCATCAAGAGGTTTTTCATCCGCAAAGGCACCTAGAAAGCTAGAAAGGAACAGAGGGAAATGTCCCGACTCCAGAAAAAGATGCAGAATCTGCTCCGGCTGCAGTCGATGGGGGTCGATGTCAAGGAGGAGCTCCAAGAGGTGAAGGGCCAGCAAGCCTCGCACTTTGCCTCGGAGGCCTCCAAGATCATCTTCCGTTCCAGGGTCCGCTCCGTGGAGCAGGATGAGACGTGCTCACGTTTCTTCTTCCAAAAGGTACACAGAGAGCGCTCTGTGATCAGCAGCCTGAAGGAAGAAGACGGCTCAGTAAAGTCATCACGGTCCGACATTCTGAGGATCAGCAAATCCTTTTATGCCGGATTGTATGACGTGAAGCCCACGGACAGCACGGCCTCCCAGTCCTTCCTGTCCTCTATCACGGAGGTCTTAGACCACAGTACGCGGGAGAGCCTGGACAAACCGCTAACTCCTGACGAACTGACTAAGGCCCTCGAGTCCTTCGAGAAGAATAAAACCCCCGGAAGCGACGGCTTGCCGGCGGAGTTGTATTCGGCTCTGTGGGACTTGATCGGCCCAGACCTGCTAGGGGTGTACGAGAGTATGCTCCTGGCCGGTAGTATGTCAGAATCCATGAGGAAAGGCATCATCACCCTCATCTACAAGCACAAGGGGGAAAGGGATGAAATTAGAAATTGGCGACCCATTTCACTGTTGAATATGGACTATAAGATTCTGTCCAAGGTCATCGCCAATCGGGTCAAATCCGCTCTGGAATTGGTGATTCACCCTGACCAGACCTGCTCTGTGCCAGGCAGGAAGATCTCTGACAGCCTGGCGCTGCTCAGGGATACGATTGCCTATGTACAGGACAGGGGTGTGGATACCTGCCTCATCAGCTTGGATCAGGAGAAGGCCTTTGACAGAATATCGCACACCTACATGGGGGATGTGCTCTCCAAAATGGGCTTTGGGGAGGGAATTCGAAATTGGATCCAACTGCTCTACACTAACATCAGTAGCGCAGTCTCAATCAACGGGTGGGAAACAGATAGCTTCCCGATCAAATCTGGAGTCAGGCAGGGCTGTCCTCTCTCGCCTGTCCTTTTCGTGTGTTGCATAGAACCCTTTGCCGAGTCCATCAGGAAGGATCCGGGCATAAGAGGAGTGACGATCCCAGGCAGTGGAGGCACTCAGGTAAAAGCCTCCCTGTACATGGACGACGTCGCCGTCTTCTGCTCGGATCCGCTGTCGGTGCGCAGACTGATGCACATCTGCGACCAGTTCGAACTGGCCTCGGGAGCCAAGGTAAATCGTGGGAAGAGCGAGGCCATGTTCTTTGGGAACTGGGCTGACCGATCCTTTGTCCCCTTCACTGTCAGGGCTGACGGCCTGAAGGTGCTGGGGATATGGTTCGGAGGGACCGGGGCATGCGTTAGAAACTGGAAGGAGCGAGTGGCTATGGTGAAGAGGAAACTGGGCATGTGGGAGCGACGCTCCCTCTCCATTGCGGGTAAGAACCTGGTCATCAGGTGTGAGGTACTCTCGCTGTTGCTGTACGTGGCGCAGGTCTGGCCCATTCCAGACTCCTGCGCGACGGCGATCACTCGAGCCATCTTCCGCTTTATCTGGAGGTCGAAAATGGATCGTGTCCGCAGGGACGCGATGTACAAGCCTCTAGATAAAGGGGGAAAAAACGTGCCCAACATCGCCCTCATCCTGATGGCCACCTTTGTGTGCGGCTGCATCAAGCGGTGCGTAGACCCTCACTACGCAAACACCAAGTGTCACTACGTGCTGAGGTTCTACCTGTCCCCGGTGTTGCGAAGGATGGGTCTGGCCACGCTGCCGCGGAACGCTCCAAGTAGTTGGACCGTGCCGTACCACCTGTCCCTGGTGGAAAAATTTATGCAGAAAAACACCTTTGACCACAAGTCCATCAGGCAGTGGTCAGCACGTAACGTCCTAGAGGCCCTGAGGGATAAGGAGAGGGTGGACCCTGTGGGATGCTTCCCCGAGCAGACTGTCAAAGTCATTTGGCAGAATGCCTCATCGCCAGAACTTTCCAACAAGCACCAAGACGTAGCTTGGCTGGTGGTGAGAAAGGCCCTCCCCGTCAGATCCTTCCTACACGCCAGGAAGCTCACCCCCTCTGCACGTTGCCCTCAAGGTGGCTGTGGTGGGGAAGAGACCGTTGTCCACCTCCTTGTGGATTGTGCCTTTGCAAAGAAAGTCTGGAGAGAGATGCAATGGTTGCTGTCGAGGTTCATCCCGAGCAGTTCTGTGACACAGGACTCTGTGCTCTACGGGCTGTTCCCAGGGACACACACCGAGACAAACATCGACTGCAGCTGGAGGATCATCAACTCGGTGAAAGAGGCGCTTTGGTCTGCCCGAAACTTGTTGGTCTTCCAGCACAAAGAGTTGTCCCCGACCGATTGTTGCGGACTGGCACAATCTAAAGTCCAGGACTACGTGCTGAGGGACGCACTAAAGCTTGGGGCAGCTGCCGCAAAGGCGCAATGGGGAAGGGTCGCTGTCTAAGACCTTTCTACCACAGCGCACCGAGAGACTGGGAACTGTTTAGAGCCCCTCGGGCTGTACAGATCAAAATGAAAGGCTGTAAATGATTGTAATATTGTTTGTACTGATGCACCTGCTGATACATTTTGTAAAAGTTTAACCTGGATTGTACCCTTGTAATGTTGTTTTTGAAATGGTTTGGAATGTGATTGAAGATATTTTATGAATAAAGTATATTTTTACAAAAAAAAAAATCTGTTCTTATCAGTTTAATATCTGATACGTCCCTTATCTGGGGACCATATATTAAATTGATTTTTGGAGCAGGGAGATGGAATAGGGGCTTGCTCCGTCCACTCCACGCATCGACCCGGTATTGCAGTATCTCTGGGAACGGTGCACCCTCCCCTTTCCAGGGGATTTTCAATGCTAAAAATAGTTTTCTTACAAACATCTGCTTTCTTTACTTTTCAACATGTACATGTTCCAAAACCCAACTTTCTTTCTTTCTCTCTCTCTCTCTCTCTCACTCACTCACTCACCCGCAGCAGCTACACACAAAAAACATGCACGCTCACCCAACACTCACAGACAGCACTCTCATCTCACAAACACTCTACCTCACTCATATAAAAACATCTTTCACTTGCAAATACACCTCTCAAACACTCTCTCAGCTGCACCTTTCGCCTCACAACATTTTAAACCAGCTCTCTGCTGCCGCTGCCGCTGCTGCTGATACAGCAACAATCAAAACTCACACCTCAAACCTCACACACTTTACACAGCTACTCCGAAACCTCTACATCCACATTCACACAATCCTTACATTGCACAAGGAGCCCATTCCCCCCGTCGTGCCTGCACCAGTTCTCCCAATGAACATTTCACCTCGTGCCTTTCTCCTGCCTTCTCCACGTAACCCGGCACATGCTTTCTTTTCAAATAATCATCTCATTCCCTCTTCAATTGAACCTGCCTCCGCCGCGCTATCAGGCGGTGCATTCCAGACCCTGGCCACTCGCTGCTCCTGTCACTTTTGCTTCTTTTGCCAGTTACTTTAAACCTGTGCCCTCTCCTTCTCGATCCTTTCCCCGGTGCAAACAGTTTCTCCCTATCTACTCTCTCCCGACCCCTCATGATTTTCAATACCTCTATCAAGTCTCCTCTCGGACTTCTTTTCCCCAAGGAATACATTCCCAGCTTCCCCAATCTTACTTCATAACTCAACTTCCTCGCCCCTGGAACCAAACTCGTAAACCTCTTCTGCACTCTCTCCAATGCCTTCACTACCTTCCTAAAATGCAAGTCAAATTGCAATCCGTCAGAGTCGGCATGGCTTTACGAAGAGTAAATCGTGTTTGACTAATTTGCTGGAGTTCTTTGAAGATGTGACAAGCAAAGTGGATAATGGGGATCCTGTAGATGTAGCATGTCTGGACTTCCAGAAGGCATTTGATAAGGTGCCGCACAAAAGATTAATACACAAGATAAGATCACACGCAGCTAAGGGTAATATATTAGCTTGGCTAGAGGATTGGCTAACCAACAGAAAGCAGAGAGTCAGGATTAATGGGTCTTTTGTGGATGGCAAGCTGTAACTAGTGGGGTGCCACAGGGTTCGGTCCTTTGGCCCCAACTATTTACTTGGATTCAGGGGTAGAAGGTACTATAGCTAACTTTGCAGATGACACCAAAATAGGTGGGAAAGTAAGTTGCAATGAAGAAATAAGAAATTTACAAATGGATTTGGACAGGTTAGGTGAATGGGGCAAAATTTGGCAGATGGAGTTTAACGTGGATAAGTGTGAGGTTATCCATTTTGGTCAGAAGAATAAAAAGGTGACTTATTATTTAAATGGAGAGAAACTTCAGAAATGCTTCAGCACAGAGGGATCTGGGTGTCCTCGCGCATGAATCGCTGTAAGCTAGTATGCAGGTACAGCAGGTAACAAGGAAGGCAAATGGAATCGCTTCTCGGCCTTTTGGCAAAGATCAAGTGTAGTCGTGAAGCAATGGCTATAACCAGTCGAGCCCCATATCATGGGGTACGTAACACCGTTCGGGTGACGGTGAAGGACAGCGAAGCTTTCTTTACTTTCCAACATGTACATGTTTCAAAACCCAATTGGATCCGACTGCTGTACACTAACAGCGCAGTCTCAATCAATGGCTGGGAATCAGATAGCTTTCCGATTAAATCAGGAGTCAGGCAGGGCTTCCCTCTCTCCGCTGTCCTGTTTGTGAGTTGCATAGAACCCTTTGCTGTGTCCATCAGGAAGGATCCGGGCATATGAGGAGTGACAATCCCAGGCAGTGGAGGCACTCAGGTCAACGCCGCCCTGTACATGGACGATGTCGCTGTCTTCTGCTCGGATCCGCTGTCGGTGCGCAGACTGATCCAGGTCTGCGACCTGTTCGATCTGGCCTCGGGAGCCAAAGTAAATCGTGGGAAGAGCGAGGCCATGTTCTTTGGGAACTGGGCTGACCGATCCTTTGTCCCCTTCACCGTCAGGGCTGTCGGCCTGAAGGTGCTGGGGATATGGTTCAGAGGGACCGAGGCATGTGTTAGAAACTTGAAAGAGCGAGTATCAATAGTGGAAAGAAAAGTGGGCATGTGGGAGCGACGCTCCCTCTCATTTGCGGGTAAGAACCTGGTCATCAGGTGTGAGGCACTCTCGCTGTTCCTGTACGTGGCGCACGTCTGGCCCATTCCAGACTCTTGCGCGATGGCGATCACCCGAGCCATCTTCCGCTTTATCTGGAGGTCGAAAATGGATCGTGTCAGCAGGAACGCGATGTACAAGCCTCTGGATAAAGGGGGAGAATACATTCCCAACATGCCCTCAAACTGTGTGCGGCTGCATCACGCTGTGCGTAGACCCTTGGTACGCAAACACCAAGTGTAACTATGTGTTGAGGTTCTACTTGTCCTCAGTGTTGCAAAGGATGGGTCTGGCCACGCTGCCGCGGAACGCTCCAAGTAGTTGGCCCGTGCCGTACCACCCGTCCCTGGTGGAAAAATGTATGCAGAGAAACACCTTTGACCACAAGTCCATCAGGCAGTGGTCGGCACATATCGTCTTAGAGGCCCTGCGGGAAAAATAAAGGGAGAATCCTGTCGGATGGTTCCCCAGCAGACTGTGAAAGTCATTTGGCAAAATGCCTCATCGCCAGAACTTTCCAACAAGCACCAAGACGTAGCTTGGCTGGTGGTGAGAAACGCCCTCCCGGTCAGATCCTTCCTACACGCCAGGAGTCTCACCCCCTCTGCATGTTGCCCTCGAGGTGGCTGTGTTGGGCACGAGACCGTTGTTCACCTCCTTATGGATTGTGCCTTTGCAAAGAAGGTCTGGAGAGAGATGCAGTGGTTTCTGTCGAGGTTCATCCCGATCAGTTCTGTGACACAGGACTCTGTGCTCTACTGGCTGTTCCCAGGGACACACACCGAGAGGAACATCAACTGCAGCTGGAGGATCATCAACTCGGTGAAAGACGCGCTTTGGTCTGCCCGAAACTTGTTGGTCTTCCAGCGCAAAGAGTTGTCCCCGACTGAGTGTTGCAGACTGGCACATTCCAAAGTCCAGGACTACGTGCTGAGGGACGCACTAAAGCTTGGGGCAGCCGCCGCAAAGGCACAATGGGGAAGGGTCGCTGTCTAAGACCTTTTGTGCTACAGCGCACCGAGAGACTGGGAACTGTTTAGAGCCCCTCGGGCTGTACAGCTCAAAATGAAAGGCTGTAAATGATTGTAATATTGTTTGTACTGATGCACCTGGTGATACATTTTGTAAAAGTTTAACCTGGATTGTACCCTTGTAATGCTGTTTTTGAAATGGTTTGGAATGTGATTGAAGATATTTTATGAATAAAGTATATTTTTGCAAAAAAAATCTCTCTCCAGACCTTCTTTGCAAAGGCACAATCCACAAGGATGTGAACAACGATCTTGTCCCCACCACAGCCACCTCGAGGGCAACATGCAGAGGGGGTGAGACTCCAGGCGTGTTGCGGATTCCCTCCCCAAATCCCATTTTGGAGAGCACATCCACCATGTTTGTCCAGACTCTCCCATGTACTGTTATCAAAGCCCTTTGTAATGGTGGACAGGAAGGACTGGGACTCCGTACTGTCTGTGGGCATCACATCATACAATCCGACATAAAAGGATTTGCTGATCCTCAAAATGTCGGACTGCGATGACTTTACTGAGCTGTCTTCTCCCTTCAGGCTGCTGATCACAGAGCTCTCTCTGTGTACCTTTTGGAAGAAGAAACGTGAGCACGTCTCATCCTGCTCCACGGAGCGGACTCTGGACCGGAAGATCATCTTGAGAGGCCTCCGAGGCAAAGAGCGAGGCTTGCTGGCTCTTCACCTCTTGGAGTTCCTCCTTGATATCGACCCCCATCGACTGCAGCCGGAGCAGGTTTTTCTGGATAAAAGCAAAAAACTGCGGACGCTGGATATCCAAAACTAAAACAAAAATACCGGAAAAACTCAGCAGTTCTGGCAGCATCTGCGGAGAGGGACACAGTTAACGTTTCAAGTCCGAATGACCCTTCAACAGAGAAGTTCTGTTGACGGGTCATTCGGACTCGAAACATTAACTGTGTCCCTCTCCGCAGATGCTGTCAGACCTGCTGTGTTTTTCCAGGTATTTTTGTTTTTGTTCAGGTTTTTCTGGAGACGGGAAACGTTCCCCCAGCCTCTCCCTCTCTCTCTTGCCTTCTGAATACCTTTGAGGGTGAAAACCTCTTCATGTTACTAACAAAAACACATGAACATATGAATTAGCAACAGGAGTCGGCCTCTCAGCCTTTCAAGCCCACTTCGCCACTCAATAAGCTCCCGGCTGATCTGATCGTAACCTCATTTCCACATTACCCCCTACCCTCGATAACCTTTCACCCACTTACTTCTCAATAATTAAAAATATTCAACGATTCTGCTTCCATCGCCTGTTGAGGAAGAGAATTCCAAAGTTTCACGACTCTCTGAGAGAAAAGAATTTCCCCTCACCTCTGTCTTAAACAGTGGCCCCAAATACAAGATTCTCCCACAAGAGGAAACATCCTCTCCACATCCACCCTCTCAAGGCCCCTCAGCTTCTTGTATGTTTTAATCAAGTCGCCCCTTACTCTTCTGAACTACAGCAGATACAGGCCTAGCCTGTCCAATCCTTCCTCATAAGGCAATCCGCCCAATCCAGGTACTAGCTGGGTAAACCGTATCTGAATGGCTTCCAACGCATTGACATTCTTCCTCAAATAAGGAGACCAATAGTGTACACAGTGCTCCAGATGGGGTCACACCAATGCCCTGAATAACTGAAGCATCAGCTCTCTACTTTTCTATTCAACAGTGAGGCCCGAGTGCGCAGGCGCAACTGTTGCTGACGCCTTTCCAGTCAGCGGAAGGAGTTACAGTATTTTCAGTGGTAGCAATAGAATCAACATCAGTGCTGCCTCTATTAAATAGCTCAAGGAACGCTGCTTATGGAAAACAAAGAAAAGATTGCTTTCTATTATTCTGCCTGATTGCGTTGGTTTATTTTAGATTTTACTTTTCTGATTGTGCAATTTAATTAACGGTAATTAATGTTCAGTTCAGGGATCTGTCACCTGCAACATTAAATGACATTTGATTTTGTGTTATTGGCCTGAGTTTGCTTCATTTGTTCTGCAGGTGCAGCGTAGGCCAATGTTTAATGATGCACCGAAATATCGCGAGAGTGCGCGTTGACGTTGGGACGCTCGGCTGATGTCAACATGTGTCATTTCAGGCTCGAGTGAATGGGACACGCGCCCGCCCGCCAAGTGAAAAATTCTGCCCATTGAGTTCAGTCTTTAGCCTAATTTGGGCAGTGAAAGAAGTTGTTTTGGACAATGGAGCCCCAAATACTGGAAAACCGTTCAAACAAAAGCACCATTCACTTGCAAATACACTCTCTCTCTCTCTCTCTCTCCCTCACTCCACTGCAGCTTTTACCTCACAACATTTTAAACCAGTTCTCTGCTGCCGCTGCTGATACCGCTCTTAAAAGTACAGCAAGCTCCCAGCTCAAAGCTCATAGACTTTACACAGCTGCTGACAAGCGTCTAAATTCACGATCACACAATTGTTACGGTGCATAAGCAGGCCAATCGGCCCATCGTGTCTGTACTGGCTCTCTGAATGAGCATCTCAATACCGAGTGTCATTCTCCTACCTTCTCCCAGTAACCCTACAGATTGTTTCTTTTCAACTAATTATCTAATTCCCTCTTGAATGCTTTGATTGAACCACACTCTCAGTCAGTGCGTTCTGGACCCTAGCCACTCTGTGTGAAAAAGCTTTCTCTCAAATCGTTTTTGCTTCTTCTGCCAGTTGCTTTAAATCAGAGCCCCTCGGGCTGTCCAGCTCACAATGCATTGAATGCATTGAATGCTAATTGTATTATAATTGTATTGAAGCACCTCAGAGAGCAACTTGATGGATGTTGATAACTCCAACCCCATTGTCTGACTGTCTGTAATGACCAGATTGAAATGATTGTAATATTCATTGATCGTATTGATGCACCTGGTGATCCATGTGTAAAAGTTGAATCTGACTGTACTTTTTGTGATGGTGAATTTGAAATATTTTGGAATGTTCTTCCAGATATTTTATGAATAAAGTATATTTTTCACAAAAAACGTTTCGGTTCTTCAAAAGAATCCCACCTCAGCAGCACCCCTCCCCTAGCCATGAGGTGGAACCTGGTGGGGGATGGGGGCAACAGCTAAAGCGAGACAAGACCTGTTGGAGTGGATGGCTCCCTTACATGTGCAAATCAGGACCCAGACGCTTCATGTGGGGCCGACAGTAAACTATTAAAAAAAGCTTTACTGCCGGACATTCGGAAAACAATCTCAAAATTACAGAAGCTGCAACATGACACAGCTCAGCCCAATTGAGGCCGTGCAATACAATGAGACAAATTATCAACTTTTGCCGTCACACCATTATTTCCTTCACAATCACTTGAGATTCCATTTTTACAATGTTTATCCGTCCTTCTCCAAGGTTATTTTCTACAACATTTTAGGAATTTTTCAACCTCAACCTGCATTTGAATGCAAGGCAAACTTGGGAACAAAATCACTTGTGAGCACAGAACAATATCTGCCAGGTTGCACCAATTTCCTCTCACTTTACTTTTAATCATCTCCCCATCATTTCATGAAGCCCCTGTGCGACAGGCAAGGTGAGTGGGAAGGGGCAGCAGAAAAGAACAACCGTGCAGATTGAGCAACTTGCAGAAAGGAAAAGGCTTGTTCTAGGAAAGTGAAAATTATCTGCGCTGTAAATACATCTTGCACAACATTTTGAACTTGATCTTCAAACTAGCATGCTTACCTGAGTGTCTTTGCTGCTCAATTCTCCCAGATCTCAGCTTTCCTCTTTTCAATTGAATTTGTCTTGGTCTCTTGTGCTTAGCACAGTTTTCAGGTTCCTCCTGGCAATGCACTGGGCTGGTCAATTCTTGTGAGTGCTCCGTGATAGATCAACACTCGGTATTTCTGTCCTCAGCAGTGGCTGCTCACCTTTGATTGTTTCAATCAAGGCTTGTATCAGTAACATCCATGCGAAAATTAAAATGCCGCTACACTGTTCGCTCACTGCTCCTAGTCTGGTCTTTTCCTCACACTGAATTTGAATAAACATTCCAGGCTGCTGAATCGATCAGATATCAGGGACAGAGAGAAGCCCAACACCTTGACTCCTCCCCTCAGCCCAGTAAACAACAGTCACTGTACTTGATTTGCTGTTGATCTCTAAGCTTGTGAAAAAGTACATTTTGTTTCATAAAATGTGTAAAGCTACATTCCAGAACAGTTCAAATTTAACACATCAGTTTCATTCCATACAGGGTGCCTCACTACACTTAGAGTTACAGGTTACATTACAGCATTCATTTCATGTTAAACATACAGCCCGAGGGGTTTTACACAGCTTCCAGCAAGACTTGGCTTGGCCGGTGGTGAGAAAGGCTCTTCCAGTCTTTTTTCATTCATTTACACAGGACGTGGGTATCACTGGCTAGACCAGCATTTATTGCCCATTCCTAATTGCCCTTGAGAAGGTGGTGCTGAGCTGCCTTCTTGAACCGCTGCAGTCCATGTGCTGTGGATACACCCACATTGTGTTAGGGAGCGCTTCCAGGATTTGGATCCAGCGACAGTGAAGGAACGGTGACATATTTCCAAGCCAGGATGGTGAGTGGATTGGAGGGGAATCTGTAGGTGGGGGTGTTCCCATGTGTCCGTTGTCCTTGTCCTTCAGATGGTAGTGGTCGTGGGTTTGCAAGGTGCTGCCTAAGAAACTTTGGGGAGTTCCTGCTGTGCATCTAGCAGAAGGTACACACTGGTGCCGCTGTGCGTTGGTGGTGTTGGGAGTGAATGTTTGTGGATGGGGTGCCAATTAAGCGGTCTGCTTTGTCCTGGATGGTGTCAAACTTCTGGAGTGTTGTTGGAGCGGCACTCACCCAGGCAATTGGAGAGTATTCCATCACACTCCTGACTTATGCCTTGTAGGTAGTGGACAGACTTTGGGGAGTCAGAAGGTGAGTTACTCGGCGCAGGATTTCTGGCCTCTGACCTGCTCTTGCAGCCACAGTATTGAGATGGTAGTCCAGTTCATTTTCTGGTCAATGGTAACCCCCAGCACATTGATAGTGGGTGATTCAGCGATGGCAATGCCATTGAATGTCAAGGGGTGATGGTTAGATTCTCTCTTGTTGGAGGTGGTAATTTCTTGGCACTTATGTGGCGTAAATGTTACTAGCCACTTGTCAGCCCAAGCCTGGATATTGTCCAGGTCTTGCTGCATTTGGACATGGGCTGCTTCAGTAACTGAGGAGACACGAACGGTCCTGAACATTGTGAAATCATCAGCGAACGTCCCCGCTTCTGACCTTTTGATGGACGGAAGGTCATTGATGAAGCAGCTGAAGATGGTTGAGCTGAGGATACTACCCTGAGGAACTCCTGCACTGTTGTCCTGGAACTGAGATGATTGACCTCCAACAACCACAACCATCTTCCCTAGTGCTGGGTATGACTCCAACCAGCGGAGAGCTTCCCCCCATTTCCCATCGTCTCCAGATTTGATCGGGCTCCTTGATTCCACACTCGGTCAAATGCTGTCTTGATATCAAGGTCAGTCACTCTCACGTCACCTCAGGAGTTCAGCTTTTTTGTCCATGCTCGAACCAAGGCTGTAATGAGGCCAGGAGCTGAGTGACCCTGGCCAAACCCAAACCTGTCAGTGAGCAGGTTATTGCTAAGCAATGGCCGCTTGATTGCGCAGTTGATGACCCCCTTCCATGACTTTACTGATGAACGAGAGTAGAGTGATGGGGCGGTAACTGGCTGGGTTGCGTTTGCCCTGATTTGTCTGTACAAGACATACCTGGGCAATTTTCCACATTGACGGGTAGATGCCAGTGTGGTAGCTGTACTAGAACAGCTTGGCTAGGGGCACGGCATGTTCCGGAGCACAAGTTTCAGTACCATTACCGCAATATTGTCAGGGCCCATAGCCTTTGCAGTATCCAGTGTCTTCAGCCATTTCTTGATATCAAGTGGAGTGAATCGCTTTGGCTGAAAACTGGCATCTGTGATGCTGAGGACCTCAGAAGGAGGTCGAGATGGATCATCCACTCGGCATTTCTGGCTGAAGATTATTGCAAGTGCTTCAGCCTTATCTTTTACACTGATGTGCTCCGCTCCACACTTGGTCAAATGCTGTCTTGATATCAAGGTCAGTCACTTGACTCTGTCTGTCATTTGCTGCTTATGCTGTTTGGCTCGCAAGTCGTCCTGTGATGTAGCTTCACCAGGTTGACACCTCATTTTTAGGTATGCCTGGAGCTGCTCCTGACATGCCCCCCTGCACTCTTCAATGAACCTGGGTTGAACCCCTGGCTTGATGGTAATGGCAGAGCAGGGAACTTGCCGGTTTATGAGGTTAGAGATTGTTTCGAGTACAATTCTACTGCTGCTGATGGCCCACAGAGCCTCATGGATGCAGTCTTGAGTTGCTAGGTCTGTTTGAAATCCATCCCATTTAGCACAGTGGTAGTGCTACACAACACAATAGAGGGTATCCTCAATGTGAAGATGGGACTTTGTCTCAACAAGGACCGTGTGGTGCTCACTCCTACTGATACTGTCATGGACAGATGCTTCTGCAGCAGGTAGGTTGGTGAGGATGAGGTCAAGTATGCTTTCCCCTCTTGTTGGTTCCCTCACCACCTGCCACAGACCCAGTCTAGCAGCTATGTCCTTTAGGACTCGGCCAGCTCGGTCAGTAGTGGTGCTACCGAGCCACTCTTGGCGAAATGGACATTGCCGTCTCCTACCCAGAGTACATTCTGCACCCTTGCCACCCTCAGTGCTTCTTCCAAGTGGTGCTGAACATTGGTGAACACTGATTCTTCAGCTGAGAGGGGTGGTAGGTGCTAATCAGCAGGAGGTTTCCTTGTCCATGTTTGACCTGATGCCATAAGACTTCAGAGTCCAGAGTCAATGTTGAGAACTCCCAGACCAACTCCATCCTGACTGTATACCACTGTGCTACTGCCTCTACTGGGTATAATCCTGCCAGTGGGACAGGACATAACCAGGGATGGTGATGCTGGTGTCTGGGACATTACCTGTAAGCTATGATTCAGAGTATGACCATGTCAGATTGTTGCTTGACTCGTCTGTGAGGCAGCTATCCCAATCTTGGCACCAGCCCCCGCAGGTTACTAAGGGGAACTTTGCCAGGTCGACAGCGCTGAGATTGCCATTGTCATTTCCGGTGTCTAGGTCCATGCCGGGTGGTCAGTCCCGCTTCATTCTGTTTTGACATTTTAGCGGTTTGATACAATGAGTGTCTTGCTGGGCCATTTCAGAGGGTATTTAAGAGTCACATTGCTGTGGATCTGGCGTGACATGTAGGCCAGAGCACTAAGGAGAGCGGGTTTCATTCCCTGAAGGACATTAGTGAACCAGGTGGGTTTTTACAACAATCAACAATGGTTTCATGGTCATCATTAGAATTATAATTCCAGATTTTTATTGAATTCAAATTCCACCATTTACCGTGATGGGATTTGATCCCGGCTCCCCAGAGCACTATGCTGAGTCGCTGGATAACTAGTCCAGTGACAATACCGCTTTGTCACAACCTCCCCCAAGTCACATCCTTCCCAAACGCCTGCATTCTCACCCCCTCTGCACGTTGCCCTCGAGGTGGCTGTGGTGGGGAAGAGACCGTTGTTCACCTCCTTGTGGATTGTGCCTTTGCAAAGAAGGTCTGGAGAGAGATGCAGTGGTTTCTGTTGAGGCTCATGCCGAGCAGTTCTGTGACACAGGACTCTGTGCTCTACGGGCTGTTCCCAGGGACACACACTGAGACAAACATCAACTGCAGCTGGAGGATCGTCAACTCGGTGAAGGATGCTCTTTGGCCTGAAACCTATTGGTCTTCCAGCACAAAGAGTTGTCCCCGACGGATTGTTGCAGACTGGCACATTCCAAGGTCTAGGAATATGTGCTGAGGGACGCACTAAAGCTCAGGGCAGGGGCTGCAAAGGATTCGTTCATGTCACAGTTGCTGGAGCAACATTCTCAGAAGCTGTGTGAAGATTTATGGAGCGTGCGCAGTGCATGGTCATCATCATCTTCCTGCAATTGAGTGACTATTAGGGCCTCCCCTGCGTCTCCATGACAGAAGCATTCTCACATTCTGCCATAAGCCAGACGGGAGCCAAACGTTCACAAATGTGATGTGAGGGACTATGGTGTCTCCTCACTGCATGTCATCATCATCCTCCACAAATCTAGCAACTATGAGGGCCTCCCGAGCGTGCCTGCCTCGTCTAGCCTGTGCGAGGTCCTCATCCCCGTCATCGCCGCCTCCGAGGACCTCCTCAGCCTCATCCCCTTCGGCGTCCTCCTCATCGGAGGAGGTCTGCAGCTCCTCCAGCTCCTCCTCAGCCAGCTCGTCTCCCTGTTGGAGCGCCAGGTTGTAAAGGGCACAGCAAACGATGACCCTCAGCCACCAGTCACCTCAACGGCAAGGCTGCACTTGCCCCCCACTCCCCCTCACCCACAAAAGTCGCCTCCGAGGCAGGGCAGCACATACCCCCGACCCCCCCTGTGCCCCTGAAGCCTGGAAAGCAACAGGCAACCCCAGTGAGCTGTTCACTCACCTCCAGTTTACCCAAAGTGCAGCCGCCAAGTGCACGTCACCTCTGTGCTGTTGTGAAACACGTCAGCGTGCTTTCCCGCTGACGTGGACGGATGATCCAGCGGGGGTGCAAGAGCCTGGCGGGATGGCCTGATAATGATATGCTGGTGTATTACAATGAGGTTCCCGATGACCGATGGTGGGAAACGCGGCCTGTCGTTGGCGGGCTGAGCGGACAATCACAACCTGCCTTCCCACCATCGTGAAACCGATCGCGCCACCTATCATGCCCACCACCAGCGGGCACGGAAAATTCAGGGACAAATGCGGGTTAATTAAGAAGAGCCAGCATGGATTTCTTAAGGGAAAATGGCGTTTCCCTAACTTGCTGAAATTTTCTGAAGAGGTAACAGAGAGGGTTGGTGAAGGTGATGCTGTTGATGTGGTGTACATGGACTTCCAAAAGGCATTTGATACAGTGCCACACAGACTTGTGAGAAAAGTTATATCTCATGGAATAAAACAGACAGTAGCAATGTGGATAGAAAATTGACTGAGTGACAAGAAACAGAGAGTAATAGTTAATGGATGATTTTAGGGCTGGAGGCGGGTTTGTAGTGGAGTTCCCCAGGGGTCAGTATTGGACCCTTGCTTTTCCTGATATATATGAATGGTTTAGACCTTAGAGTAGAGGAAAATTTTTCAAAATTTGCAGACGATACAAAACTTGGAAGCAACTGTGAACCGTGAAGAGGGCAGTGGAGAACTTGAAAAGGACACAGACTAGTTGGTCGAATGGGCGGATATGTGGCAGATGAAGTTCAGTGTGGAGAAATATGAGCTGATGCATTTTGGTAGGAAGAACATAGAGAGACAGCACAAAATAAAGGGGGCGTCGACACAGATGGACCTGGGTGTGTATTTGCATAAGTCATTAAAGGTGGCAGGACAAGTTGAGAGAGCAGTTAACACAGCGTTCAGTATCCTAGGCTTTATTAATAGGGGCTTGTATAAGACACGAGTTAGACCACAGCTGGAGTACTGCGTACAGTTCTGGGCACCACATTTTAGGGAGGATGTGAAGGCATTGGAGAGAGTGCCGAAGAGGGATGTGGAAGATCAGTTACGGAGTAAGATTGGAGACGTTGAGACTGTTTTCCTGAGAGAAAAGAAGGCTGAGAAGAGAGTTGATAGAGGTATTGAAAGTCATGAGAGGTCTGGAGAGAGTAGATAGGGAGAAATTGTCCCCACTTGTGAAATGATCGAAAATGAGGGGATACAGATTTAAAGCAACGGGTCAAAGAAGCAGAAGTGACATAAGAGAAACCGATTTCACACCGTGAGTGGCTAGGGTCCGGAATGCACTGACTGAGAGTGTGGTTCAATCAAAGCATTCAAGAGGGAATTAGATAATTAGTTGAAAAGAAACAATCTGTAGGGTTATTGGGTGAGGGCAGGAGAATGGCACTGGGTATTGAGATGCTCATTCAGAGAGCCAGTACAGACACGATGGGCCGATTGGCCTGCTTATGCACCGTAACCATTGTGTGATCGTGAATTTAGATGCTTGTCAGCAGCTGTGTAAAGTCTATGAGCTTTGAGCTGGGAGCTTGCTGTACTTTTAAGAGCGGTATCAGCAGCGGCAGCAGAGAACTGGTTTAAAATGTTGTGAGGTAAAAGCTGCAGTGGAGTGAGAGAGAGAGAGAGAGAGTGGTGGAGAGGTGTATTTGCAAGTGAATGGTGCTTTTGTATGAACGGTTTTCCAGGATTTGGGGCTCCATTGTCCAAAACAACTTCTTTCACTGCCCAAAATAGGCTAAAGACTGAACTCAATGGGCAGAATTTTTGGCTTGGTGGGCGGGCGCGTGTCCGATTCGCTCGAGCCTGAAATGAAACATGTTGACATCAGCCGAGCGTCCCAACGTCAACGCGCACTCTCGCGATATTTCGGTGCATCATTAAATATTGGCCTACGCTGCACCTGCAGAACAAATGAAGCAAACTCAGGCCAATAACACAAAATCAAATGTCATTTAATGTTGCAGGTGACAGATTCCTGAACTGAACATTAACCGGTGTTGTTTGTCACACCATTAAAAAACTCAAAGCAAAATGGGGGAACAAAACATCACCCGTGACAAGACCATCTTGTGCTTAAGGTGCTTTAAATTTACATTTGTGGGTGCTATGTCTAGGTGCTGCCCCCTCGCTGGCACTGGCATTGGAGGCAGCCTGCTGACTCTGCTGTCTTGTTGGCCTGGGTGACCTTGGCGGTCGTCCTCTGGCCAGTGGAGCCTGTGCTGTCCCCACCTGGGAGGGAGCGGCCAGTGCCATGGCTGCCATCTCCCCAGTCGCCGCAGCCTCATCAGATGCCACGGTCACTGGCAGAGGGGCAGAGGGGCTGCTGCCATCATCCGTAGAGCCCTGAGAGGAGCCCGCAGAGACAACAGGCAGCTCGTGCGCCAACGTGAGGTCACTCAGGACCTCCCTGCTCACCATTGATGGACGGACACCTAGCTGGTATACTGGGTACCCCATCCATCTCACACACGGACACTGACCACCTGAGGTCATTGCCGGTGTGAGCGCTTGCAGGTCCGAGTGCATCCCCAGGGACCCCTGATCCTGTCCCTGGGGCAGCCTCTCCCTGACAGTCGCCACTCTCTCCTTGGCTGAGGCAGTGCGCTCAGTGGTCATGCTCCGCATGGACTCCTCCATAACGGAGACCATGGCGCACATACCCTCATGGATCTCCGCTAGATCCTCCCGCACACCCCGCTGGACGTCCAGCATCTGCTTCCTAATGGACGACTCCAGAGGCTCATCATCAGCCTTCGACTGAGCATCGTCCTGGTCTCCAGCAGTCCTCCGACTGCCAGCACCCTGGGCACTCTCTGCCTCCGCCTGCACCTCAAACGAGTGTGAAGTTCCCTCACCAATGTGCACTGAGATACTGGACGGCCATCTAATGCCCACCGAGCTGCTGGTATCTGCGCTGGTGCCTGCTTGACAGAGCGGGTGTGAGGCAGGTGCGTGGGGAACATAGTGATATTCCGGGGTCAGGGGTGGCCCTTCAGGGTCCTGAGTGCGAGCGCCTGCTGCTGAACCCAAAAGGGAGAAGATGAACATGTCATTAGTGAAAACAAAAACAGAAATACCTCGAAAAACTCAGCAGGTCTGGCAGCATCGGTGGAGAAGAGCACAGTTGACGTTTTGAGTCCTCATGACCCTTCAACAGAACTAAGTAAAAATAGAAAAGGGATGAAATATAAGCTGGTTTATGGAGGGGGGGAGGAGTTGGTTGGGACAAGAAGAGCTAGGTAGAGGGCCAGTATAGGTGGAGATAACCAAAAGATGTCACAGACAAAAGAACAAAGAGGTGTTGAAGGTGGTGATATTATATAAAGGAATGTGCTAATTAAGGGTAGAAAGCAGGACAGGCAAGGTACAGATAGCCCTAGTAGGGGTGGGGTGGGAGCAGGAATTTTTTTTAAAAAGCTAAAAGGTAGAGATAAAACAACGGATGGAAATACATTTAAAAATAATGGAAATAGGTAGGAATAGAAAAATCTATATAAATTATTGGAAGAAACAAAAAGGAGGGGGAAAAAACGGAAAGGGGGTGGGGATGGAGGAGAGAGTTCATGCTCTAAAATTGTTGAACTCAATATTCGGTCCGGAAGGCTGTAAAGTGCCTAGTCGGAAGATGAAGTGCTGTTCCTTCAGTTTGCGTTGAGCTTCACTGGAACAATGCAGCAAGCCAAGGACGGACATATGGGCAAGAGAGCAGGGTGGAGTGTTAATGGCAAGCAACAGGGAGGTCTGGGTAATGCTTGCGGACAGACCGAAGGTGTTCTGCAAAGCGATCACCCAGTCTGCGTTTGGTCTCTCTAATGTAGAGGAAACCGCATTGGGAGCAACGAATGCAGTAGACTAAATTGAGGGAAGTACAAGTGAAATGCTGCTTCACTTGAAAAGAGTGTTTGGGCCCTTGGACGGTGAGGAGAGGGTAAGTGAAGGGGCAGGTGTTGCATCTTCTGCGATTGCATGGGAAAGTACCTTGGGAGGGGGTTGAGGAGTAGGGGGTGATGGAGGAGTGGACCAGGGTGTCACGGAGGGAACGATTCCTACGGAATGCCGCCAGGGGGGGTGAAGGGAAGATGTGTTTGGTGGTGGCATCATGCTGGAGTTGGCGGAAATGGCGGACGATGATCCTTTGAATGCGGAGGCTGGTGGGGTGATAAGTGAGGACAAGGGGGACCCTATCATGTTTCTGGGAGAAAGGAGAAGGTGTGAGGGCAGATGCGCGGGTGATGGGCCGGACACTGTTGAGGGCCCTGTCAACCACTGTGGGTGGAAAACCTCGGTTAAGGAAGAAGGAAGACATGTCAGAGGAACTGTTTTTGAAAGTGGCATCATCAGAACAGATGCGATGGAGGTGAAGGAACTGAGAGAATGGGATCAGTATTAGTAAGGAAATGGTGTTGGGGAAATTGATGGGACTGAAGGCTGATAAATCCCCAGGGCCTGATAATCTACATCCCAGAGTACTTAAGGAAGTGGCCCTAGAAATAGTGGATGCATTGGTGTTCACCTTTCGAGATTCTATAGACTCTGGAACAGTTCCTACAGATTGGAGGGTAGTTAATGTAACCCCACTATCTAAAAAGGGAGGTAGAGAGAAAACAGGGAATTATAGAACAGTCAGCCTGACGTCGGTAGTGGGGAAAATTCTAAAGTCCATTATAAAAGATTTAATAGCTGAGCACGTGGAAAACAGTGGCAGAATCGGACAGAGTCAGCATGGATTTACGAAAGGGAAATCATGCTTGACAAATCTACTGGAATTTTTCGAGGATGTAACTAGCAGAGCTGATGAGGGGAAGCCAGTGGATGTGGTTTATTTGGGCTTTCAGAAGGCTTTCGACAAAGTCCCACATAAGGGATTAGCATGAAAAATGAAAGCGCGTGGGATTGGGGGTAGTGTATTGAGGTGGATAGAAAACTGGTTGGCAGACAGGGAACAAAGAGTAAGAATAAACGAGTCTTTTTCCGAATGGCAGGCAGTGACTAGTGGGATACCGCAGGGATCGGTGCTGGGACCCCAGCTATTCACTATATATATTAATGATTTAGATGAGGGAATTAAATGTAATATCTCCAAATTTGCAGGTGACACAAAGCTGGGTGGGAGGGTGAGCTGTGAGGAGGATGCAGAGTTGCTTCAGTGTGATTTGGACAAGCTGAGTGAGTGGGCAGATGCATGGTAGATGCAGTATCATGTGGATAAATGAGAGGTTATCCACTTTGGTAGCAAAAACAGGAAGGAAGATTATTACCCGAATGGCTACAAATTGAGAGAGGGGAATGTGCAATGAGACCTGGGTGTCCTCATACACTAGTCGCTGAAGGTAAGCATGCAGGTGCAGCAGGCGGTAAAGAAGGCAAATGGTATGTTGGCCTTCATAGTGAGAGGATTTGAGTACAAGGAGCAGGGATGTCTTGCTGCAATTATACAGGGCCTCGGTGAGACCGTACCTGGAATATTGTGTGCAGTTTTGGTCTCCTTATCTGAGGAAGGATGTTCTTGCTATAGAGGGAGTGCAGCGAAGGTTTACCAGACCGATTCCTGGGATGGCGGGACTGACATATGAGGAGAGATTGAGTCGGTTAGGATTATATTCGCTGGAGTTCAGAAGAATGAGGTGGGACCTCATAGAAACCTGTAAAATTCTAACAGGTCTAGACAGGTCGCATGCAGGAAGGATGTTCCCGATTGTGGGGGAGTCCGGAACCAGGGGTCACAGTCTGAGGATACGGGGTGGACCATTTAGGACTGAGGTGAGGAGAAATTTCTTCACCCAGAGAGTGGTGAGTCTGTGGAATTCGCTACCACAGAAAGTAGTTGAGGCCAAAACATTGTAAGTTTTGAAGAAGGAATTAGATATGGCTCTTAGGGTGAAAGCGATCAAAGGATATGGGGAGAAAGCGGGAGCAGGCTATTGAGTTGGATGATCAGCCATGATCATAATGAATGACGGAGCAGGCTTGAAGGGCCGAATGACCTACTCCTGCTCCTGTTTTCTAAGGAGTCCTTACAGGAGTCAGGGTGTGAGGAGCTGTAGTCGAGGTAGCTGTGGGAGTCGGTGGGCTTGTAATAAATATTGGTGGACGGTCTATCACCAGAAATTGAGACAGAGAGGTCAAGGAAAGGAGGGGAAGTGTCGGAGATGGATCATGTGAAAGTGATGGAGGGGTGGAAATTGGAAGCAAAATTGATAAATTTTTCCAGGCCCAGGCGAGTGAATGAAGCGGCATTGAAACAGTCATCGATGTACTGGAAGAAGAGTTGTGGGAGGGGGCCTGAGTAGGACTGGAACAAGGAATGTTCCACATACCCCATAAAGAGACAGGCATAACTGGGGACCATGTGAGTACCCATAGCCACACCTTCTTCCTCCAAATTTCGACTTCTCTTTAGCTTTGAAGAAGATTCATATGGACGCAAAATGTTAACTCTGTTTCTCTCTCCACAGATGCTGTTAGATTTGCTGAGCTTTTCCAGCATTTTCTGTCTTAATTTTAGAAGTGGGGATGTTTGCTGATGATTGCACAATGTTCAGCACTATTTGTATCTCCTTGGATACTGAAGCAGCCCAAGTCCAAATGCAGCAAAATCTGGACAAGATCCAGGCTTGGGCTGACAAGTGGCAAGTAACATTCGTGCCACACAAGTGCCAGGCAATGACCCATCTACAACAAGAGAGAATCTAACCATCAACCCTTGACACTCAATGGGTTTGCCATCGCTGAATCCCCCACTATCAACATCCTGAGGGTTACCATTGGCCAGAAAATGAACTGGTCTACCATATCAATACTGTGGCTGCAAGAGCAGGTCAGAGGCCAGAAATCCTGTGCCGAGTAACTCACCTCCTGACTCCCCAAAGTCTGTCCACTACCTACAAGGTATAAGTCAGGAGTGTGATGGAATACTCTCCAATTGCCTGGGTGAGTGCCGCTCCAACAACACTCCAGAAGTTTGACACCATCCAGGACAAAGCAGCCCACTTTGCTTTCAGTTATCTCATCCTCTCACATCAGTGTCCTAGTTTTTCACATCCACTTTCTTCTGCTAATGTCTTTCAGCTCTTTGATGCTTCTTTCCATTATATTTACAAAGTTCTGACATGATGGGATGCTGCAAATGTTGTTACACTCAGTGCAAACGGTACCTTCATGTTACAATAAATGTTATAATATCTATTCAACAACTGTCATCCCACAGGGAAAACATTTCACTGCATCAACATTCTCACCAAACACTGAAACATTCCACAAAGCAAGGCTGACAAATTCAACACAAGTTTCTCTTTTTGAGTCTGGTTGGTTTGTCCGGATTCTCTGATCGATTCCTGGTGTTTATCCCCCACATGAGCAGTCATCCTAATCCCATGTCCCTGTGCTGTTCCCATCTCCCTTTCCTGTAAGCACCATCCAGTTACAAACTGCTGATATATGTTGGTAAACACTCTCCTTGTTCGATTAAACCATGTCTGTGATTGCAATGGAAATCGCCAACTGGAGAAGCTGTCATTGGCACCTTTAACTCTGCAGCCAGTGACCAGGAGAATTCTTACTCCTGAGTGAGGACTTTGTCCATTTCTTTTTCGAAGATCCCATCATCACATGAAGGAGGTAAAGTATTTTTCCATCACAGTGACCACAGGGAAGCTTGTAAACAGACTATTTGATGATTAATTCCCATTTTCTTTTCAATCCTGTTTTGAAGGTGAATTCCTCGGACATTCCTGCATTTTACCGTTTGCCTGAAATGGGTGAGATTGTGAATTGGGTCGAGCCCTCCTTATAGGAGTCACCAGGAGAAAGGAAATGTTTACTCAGTAGCATCTTGCTGGCTGCAGTATTTTGGGAGCTAACACTTGGACTAACTCCCTCTCCCAACACTGATCAGGAGTAAACAAACCATTGCTGAGGATTTGGAGAGTTATTTAAAGGGAAATCACCTTTTACTGTTCAATTCCTGCTGGAGATTTGAAGAGGAATTTCGAAACACGTCGGGAGACTCAGAGAATTTGTCAAGATTTCACCAACACTCTCAGCATTATTCTGGAAATTCTCGGAGGAGTTCACCTATAAAGAGTAAGTGCAGTGTTCCTCCACCTTATTGGACACCTTATAGGAGTCACCAGGAGAAAGGGAATGATTGGTCATTGACATCTTGCTGTGTCTGCAGGAGGGATGGGAGGAGAACCTGGGCCCCCTCTCACTCAGTCCCTGAGTGATCCTGAACATGTCACTGTGTGTCAGACAGCACACTCCACACCTTCAGTGGAAGTGGCTGTGCGGAGCCCACATACACTGCTCCAGGAGAATTGCTTCAAACCAGTTCTGGAGTCTTCAAGCTGCCGGTGTCAGTTTTAGTGTCTCCCGGCAAGTTCAAACTCTGGGCATCAGAATGGTGAGTGAAAAGCGGAGTTTCAAACAGGCGGGTCTGATTAACACAGCATCCATTCAGCAAAATAACCAACTGGACTTTGGTTCTGAAAACCAGCCACTTCTGGCTGCTGCTCTGGCAGCTGAAGTGGGACAGGGTCCCTCAGTAACACTCCACACCAGAAGTGACCACCTGGATTTCCACCATGATTTCCCTCCCCTGAACCCTCTGTAACTTGGATCATTTTGTGACTGTCAACCTCCCAGAATCTAATGAATGGGGCGGTGGGTGGGGAGGTAAATGGTTCAATGTGAGCTCACAGGGGGTGATTCTGGAGCACAGATTTCCCACATGTTATGGCGATGATGATGAAACTGCAGTTTCTGAGCAGTCAAGGCTACTTTATCAGAATGTCATTGATGGAAGCAGTAACTGTTCCCACTTCAGGAGTGACCAGAGCTCTTCTGGCCTCCTCCTAATGTCTGACTGGCAGCTACATTGATCTCCTGGACTGTCAGTGCCCAGGGGCTTCCTCACTTCATGTCCTGCCTCCCTCACTGTGTTCTCCATGTGGGTTCTGGGCTCCTCCAATTGTCCCCTCATCAGCACCATGAGTGAAGAGACTGTGTCCACTGCCTGCATGTCAGACCAATGTTCATCAATCCTTGATCTTTACCAGCCGAGGCCTCGGAGATCTGGGTCTTGGAATCCTCAGCTGAGGCCTCCTGCTTATGTCACCTTGGGGGAGAGGCAGATATCTCCTCAAAGTTGTCCCCACTTCTTCCTGCTCACTGCTGCTCTGTGTCAGTAATACTGCCTCCCTGAATGGGTTTGAAGATTCACTGTGACTGTGTTATGTTCTTAGACGGGCACGACAGCACCTCAAGCGTTAACACCTCCTGGTTCTGCTTATTCCCCAACAGGATAATGATTGTGTCCAACACCCCACAACACCCGAGTACCCCCCACCCAACTCCCGGGAAGCGGGTCAAACCCCCAACAACCCGACTACTACACCCCCCACACTCCCCCTCCCCTTCCCCCCACTGACCGGACCACTAAACCCCCCACACTCCCCCTCCCCCCACCCACCACCGACCCGACTACTACACCCCCCACGCTTCCCGTCCCCCTCCCCCCACCGACCTGACTACTTCACCCCCTACACTCCCCCTCCCCTTCCCCCCACTGACCGGACCACTAAACCCCCCACACTCCCCCTCCCCCACCCACCACCGACCCGACCTAAACCCCCCACACTCCCCCTCCCCCCACCCACCACCGACCCGACTACTACACCCCCCACACTCCCCGTCCCCCTCCCCCCACCGACCCGACTACTACACCCCCCACACTCCCCCTCCCCTTCCCCCCACTGACGGGACCACTAAACCCCCCACACTCCCCCTCCCCCCACCCACCACCGACCCGACTACTACACCCCCCACGCTCCCCGTCCCCCTCCCCCCACCGACCTGACTACTACACCCCCCACACTCCCCCTCCCCTTCCCCCCACTGACCGGACCACTAAACCCCCCACACTCCCCCTCCCCCACCCACCACCGACCCGACTACTACACCCCCCACGCTCCCCGTCCCCCTCCCCCCACCGACCTGACTACTACACCCCCCACACTACCCCTCCCCCACCCACCACCGACCTGACTACTACACCCCCACACTCCCCCTCCCCTTCCCCCCACCGACCGGACTACTAAACCCCCCCCACATTCCCCCTCCCCACACCAACCCGACTACTACACCCCTCACACTCCCCCTCCCCTTCCCCCCACTGACCGGACTACTAAACCCCCACACTCCCCCTCCCCCCACCCACCACCGACCCGACTACTACACCCCCCACACTCCCCCTCCCCTTCCCCCCACCGACTGGACTACTACACCCCCCACACTCCCCCTCCCCTTCCCCCCACTGACCGGACTACTAAACCCCCCACACTCCCCCTCCCCCCACCCACCACCGACCCGACTACTACACCCCCCACACTCCCCCTCCCCTTCCCCCCACCGACCCGACTACTACACCCCCCACACTCCCCCTCCCCTTCCCCCCACCGACCCGACTACTACACCCCCCACACTCCCCCTCCCCTTCCCCCCACCGACTGGACTACTACACCCCCCACACTCCCCCTCCCCTTCCCCCCACCGACTGGACTACTACAACCCCCACACTCCCCATCCCCCCCTTCCCCCCACCGACCCGACTACTACACCCCCGACACACCCCCTCCCTCCACCCCCACCGACCCGACTACTAAACTTATCTAATAATGATTAACCTTTTACACCAATGTCTCTGCCAAGCTGTTGTATTTAGCTGTGTCTGACCAGGTTTCATTGGTGACACCAACTGCTTGTCAGTCTCCAAACAAACCTTTGCTGATCTCACCAATGAACCATGTGTGAGTCATGGGGAAAAACAGCAACAATCCGATCGATTCCTTTCTTCATTCATCAGATGAAAAGCTTTTGTTCATTAAGTAAGTTAATTGATAAGTCTTTAGTTAATTGATAAATGTATTGTTGCTTTATTTTGCTTATGTTCAATGAACTTTGATATTATTTGCTAATTGAGTGTCTGAGTCTTTGCCTCATGGTTATATCTCTGCTGAGCTAAATCAGTTTAAAGGGGTCATTTGGGATGCAGTAATTAGGCTGCATGCAACTAAATTAAATCAAGTCTAAATTTATTAAAGATCCTTTAAAAACTTAAACCCTCCTCCAGAGAAATTATTTGTTCAGCTGCACAGTGTAGATTAACCAGCCAGTCCGACATTACAGGGAATGTTCAGCTGCACAGTGTAGATTAACCAGCCAGTCCGACATTACAGGGAATGTTCAGCTGCACAGTGTACATTAACCAGCCAGTCCGACATTACAGGGAATGTTCAGCTGCACAGTGTACATTAACCAGCCAGTCCGACATTACAGGGAATGTTCAGCTGCACAGTGTACATTAACCAGCCAGTCCGACGTTACTGGGAATGTTCAGCTGCACAGTGTACATTAACCAGCCAGTCTGACATTACAGGGAATGTTCAGCTGCACAGTGTACATTAACCAGCCAGTCCGACGTTACTGGGAATGTTCAGCTGCACAGTGTACATTAACCAGCCAGTCCGACGTTACTGGGAATGTTCAGCTGCACAGTGTACATTAACCAGCCAGTCCGACATTACAGGAAATGTTCAGCTGCACAGTGTACATTAACCAGCCAGTCTGACATTACTGGGACTGTTCAGCTGCACAGTGTAGATTAACCAGCCAGTACGACATTACAGGGAATGTTCAGCTGCACAGTGTACATTAACCAGCCAGTCTGACATTACTGGGACTGTTCAGCTGCACAGTGTACATTAACCAGCCAGTCCGACATTACAGGGAATGTTCAGCTGCACAGTGTACATTAACCAGCCAGTCTGACATTACAGGGACTGTTCAGCTGCACAGTGTACATTAACCAGCCAGTCCGACATTACTGGGAATGTTCAGCTGCACAGTGTACATTAACCAGCCAGTCCGACATTACTGGGAATGTTCAGCTTGTTACAAAGAACATGCTCCAGTTCCACATCGTCAAAGACAAACTGTGCACTATATGATTGTGCTGTTGGGCTGGAGCAGTTTCAGTGAATTCTGAAGACTGCTAGCTATAAACACGCTAACATTTATTTTCACATATTCACAGATTAAGGAGAACATTCTTACAAGCTTCTGACCATACTTGCTTTCCTTTCACTTTAGATTGTCCCAGAGTCTCACATCACATGAGAAAGTCACTTCCTTCTCTGACATCACAGACTATTACAGTTAACCCTTTATGGGACTGAGTCTAACATACTCCATTGTACCACATACACTCCAAGATGCAAAGACTGAGGACACCTGAAAAGATGGACAAGACTCCTGAATAAAAGGAATAGGGGCAGAGTGTAATATTAATACAAGCTCCCTGCTTATAGCAGCCATTTGGGATGATGATCCCTCAAATGAAACTACAACGAGATTAAGAAGCACACAATATAAGGCCAGTGGAAATCATTGGACATTGTTGCACTTTGGGTGGAATTTATACCTTTTCTTTCAAGTCAGCGACGCCCCCCTGCAAATCGCCCACCTTCTGAGACACCTCCTTCTTTGCATGTAGTTCAGATTGGAAAGAGCTGGGCAGTTCCAGTTCTTGTTGCTGTGTGAAAATCATTTAAACTAAAAGTCACGAAATAGCTAACCCCAGAATTTCTTTGTGCTTCTTGTCTTGAAATGTATTCGCTGGAACATTTTCTCCAGAACAATCTTATGAGAGTGAGAGATTTGAAATTACAAAACAAATTCTTTCACCAATGACACACCATAAACCTCACTACTCAGTGAAATCAAACGGAGGGAGCTCGGGCTGTGACTTGGTTGGAGTTCCCGAGTCTTGGTGAATATACAATTTAGAATTTCAAAACAAACTGGAGACAAAGTTAATGAGGCAGCTTTTAAACGAGGCTAAAATTGAATTTTCAGGTTCCCAAAACTTCTTCCTGAAGCTTCGTCCTGATCTGGTTCAGTTCTTCAGTCGTTCTGGTGATCGCTGTCTTCAGCCTTCGGTTTTCCTCACTTACCTGATCCAGTCGTTCCTGCAGATGAACACATTTCATTATTAAAAGTAACTGTGGATACACAACAGGAAACAGAGCTCTGCTTCAGGTAGGTGCATAATTCCAAGCAGTCAGGCCCGGCAGTCAGAGAGGCTGATGGGTGAAAACCAGAAACACGAGTCCTGGCAGGAGCCAAACAGGCTGTCTTTAATTTAACCGAGGACGGTTTGGAGAAAGTTCTCACACATCCAGGTTCTGATGTCAGTAATTGTTGCTGTCACACTAGCTGTTCTCTGTGACTTTGATGAATGGGGTCCCGGTGCTGTGAGAGACAGGGCGGGAGATTAGAGGGTTTCAAATAAGGATCAGTGGGAGGGGTGACAGCATAGGTGAGAGACAACAATATCTTCCAAGATTGGAGAAAAATTTGGAGATTGGGCAGCAGCTGCAGAGAGAGTGTGAACGGGTTAAGTGTGCATTTCTTAAGGAGTGAGTGTCAATGGCAGTCTGGACAATGATCAAATGGCAAATCCTAGTCACGATGACAAGTGGCTTATTCTCAAGGTTTCTGTGAATGCTGCTCCGGAACTAATACCTAGTGGAAGAGTTTGAGGAGTGAAAGAGAGTGGACGGTCTATACACTGGATCTTGACCTCCGATTCCACTGAGTGACCACCTTCTCCTGACTTTTTTGTGCCAACCTTGATGTTCGGTCCAAGTTCCACCGATCTGGTAACTGGTGCCTTTTCTTTGTTACCGTCTCCAGCAACTGAATCTTTCTGTTGTTTCTTAGCAACCGGAACTGGAGACAGGACTTGGGTCTGGTTTGAGTGGGACGCCTCGGGATGTATAAAAGTTTCTTTGTCTCTGTGGTGTACAATTCCCCTGACTTCTTCCATTGTTCGTCCAATGAGGCAGGATATTTGGTGCACCATACTGTGCCGGTAGTGTAGACATTGTTCATCATCATCAATTACAACAATATTCCTGATGTTCATATGCTGTCTAGCTTTCTTTTCCATTGCTGACTTATGAACATATGAAATAAGAGCAGATGTAGGCCATTCAGCCCCTCAAGTCTGCTCTGCCATTCAATAACAGCAGGGCTGATCTGTTTGTGTTTCGACTTCTACGTTCCCACCTACCACTGATAACCTTTGATTCTGTTGCCTGACAAGAATCTTTCTTAAAAATATTCAATGACCCCACTTCCACCACTTTCTGACGCAGGGTTCCAAAGTCGCACAACTCTCCTCATCTCTGTCTGATAAGGGTGACCCCTCATTTTAAAACAGTTGCCGCTAGTTCTGACTCACCCACTAGAGGAAACATGCTTTCTAATTCCATCTTGTCAAGACCATTCAGGATCTTATAGACTTCAATCAGGTCACCCCTCACTCCTCTAAACTCCAGTGGAAACAAGCCCAGCCTGTCCAACCTATCCTCATAAGACAATCTGCTCATTCCAGGTATCAATCTAGTAAACCTCCTCTGAAACACCTCCAACATACTTAATTCTTCCTTAAATAAGGAGACCAAAACTGCACACAGTATTCGAGATGTGGTCTCACCAATGCCCTGTCCTGTATTTCAATTACAAATCCTTAAACAAAGGGCTTGCTGCCGTCTCAAACAAAACTCTCTCCGCTACCAAGGCTCTGCTGTAATTTATTCATCTTCATGACATCATAACACGAGGACTGTATGACATCAGAAGAGTCCATTGTTTCGAAATGATCCACATCAAAGCTACAGGAAAAACATTGAAACGTAGCAACATGAGTTTCACTATTCAATGAGATTATGGCTGATGTGAATCCTAACACTATTTACCTGCCTTGTCCCCATCTCTCTGAGTTCCCTGGTCCACCAAAGCTCCTTCAATCTCAGGTTTTAAATGATTAATTGAGTTTGTCTCTGTGATTGTATAGTGGGATCGAGTTCTACCCTTCTCCCACCCTTTGTGTGATGAAGTGTTTCCTAACTTCTCTCCTCAATGACCTGGCTCTGATTTTCAGGTTTTGTCTCTTTGTCCTGGGCCTGGATTTCCCCCACTATCCTGCCCCAAATCGAGTGGGATAGCTCAAACACAAACAGCTCGGGAGGAAGACTAGTGTAGGGAGAGATTGAGGCAATCCCAGCCTGTGAAGTCAAACATTTCCAAGTTTACATCAATAATTCCAACCTTTCAAAGCGCTAGATCGGAGATTACACTCTGGGAGCTTTCTGATATGGTGGCCAAGTGTGTCTGTATGATGTCATCACCCTCTGCCTAATTTAAAGGCCCATGGCAACAATTAACAGCAGCAGATTAATAGTGAAATGTCTGTGAACTGATCGTCCATCCGTGCTAAATGGATGCATGGGTCCATGTCAGGAGTTTAGTGTTTAATTTGAGACAATTTCAGAAGAATAAAAATGCAAAGTTTTAAAGCAAACAAGTTGAGAGGGAATGTGAGAGGGAACTTATTTTGCATAATGTCCATTGTGTTTCTGATATGGAGTAAGAGAGAATTGTTTTTAATGAAGAGAGAAGATGTTGGAAATGCTCAGCGGGTGTGACAGCGGGTGTGTAGAGAGAAAGAGAGTTGCAGTTTCAGGCAGATAAGTTTTGATGAGGAGTGGGAAAAGTTTGAAATGTGATGGGCTTTAGGCGAGGGGAGGGTGATAAAATGAAGAAAAGGGAAGGTGTGTGATTGGGTGTAAGAGAGGAGAGATGAAATGCCCTGGTCAGGTTGCAGTGCCACGAAATGAGGAATGAGCAGGAGGGAGAATTCCAGCAGGTGGGGTTATATTTTCTTCTAAAAGAATGGCACAAAAACACAGCAAAATGGTGGCTGAAATAGCTCAGTTGGGACAGTGTTAGTTTGAGGATCTGAAGCTCCCTGGTTCAATCCTATGTTTCAGCAGCTCTCATTCTGGGAGCTCTTTGCTGCTCTCACTCCACATATCCCCCGATTCCCTGAGATCCAAAATCTGTTCTTTCTCAGCGTTAACTATATTCAATGATGGAGCATCCACTCCCCCTCTGGGGTAGAGAATTCCACAGATTCACAACTCTCAGTGAAGAAATGTCTCCATATTTCAGTTGTAAATGATGGGCCCCTTATCCTGAGTCAGTGCCCCCATGTTTCAAGATTTCCCAGCCAGGGGAAACAACTGCTCAATATTTACCCTGTCAATCTTCCTCAGTATCTTATATGTTTCAATGCGATCAGTTCACATTCTTCAAAACTTCAATGTTTATACCCTCAATCTGCCCAAACTTTTCTTATAAACAATCCCCTTCACCCCAGGGGTCAACCTGGTGAACCTTCTCTGAATTGGCTCCAATGTAAGTGTATTTGTCATTGAGTAAGGTGCCTAAATCTGTCCGCGGTGCAGTCGGAGTGGTCTCACCAAAGCCCTGTACAATTGTAACAAGACGTCCCTACTTTTACACTCTGTTCCCCTTGTAATGAAGCCCAGCATTCAACTTGCCTTCCTAATTCCTGCCTGGACTTGCATGCTAACTTTTGGAGTTTCATGTATGAGGGACACCCAGTTCCCTCTGTACTGCAGCATTCTGCAGTCTCCCTGCATTTCAATAATATTCTGCTATTCTGTTCTTCCTGCCTGGATGACGTCACATTTTCCCACATTTTACTCCATCTGTCAAATTTTAGTCCATTCACTTAACCCTATCGATGCCCCTTTGCAGACTGTGTCCTCAAATTGCTTTCCCACCAATCTTTGCATTGGAAGCAAATGCTGCAATTTCTTTTATTTTTATTCAAATTATTCACTGGCAGCGTTTATTGTCCATCCCGAATTGCCCTTGAGAAGGTGGTGGTGAGCTGCACTCGGTCCCTTCATCCAAATCATTCATATGGATTGTAAGTAGTTGAGATTCCAGCACAGGTCCCTGTGACACTCCTCTAGTGACCGTTTGCCAACTTGAAAATAAGCTAATTCTCCTGACTCTGTTTCCTTTAGTTAACCAAACCTCTATCCATGCAAATATATTACTCTCAACATCAGGAACTCTTGCCTTGTATAATAACCTTTTATATGGCATCTTATCAATGTCTTTTGGAAATCCAAATACACTACATCTACTGGTTCCCCTTTATCCACCCTGCTTGTTACTGCCTCACACAACTCACATAAACTTGTCCAACACAATTTCCTTTTCACAAATCCTGACTCTGCCTGTTTGTATTCTGATTTTCTCAATTTTCTGCTGCTACTTCCTTAATAATGGGCTGCAGCATTTTCCCCAATGACAGAAGTTAGACTAACTGGCTGAAGGGTTCCTGATTTCTGTCTCTCTCCTTTCTAGAATAGGAGTGCTACGTTTTCCAATCCGCTGGCACATCTCCAGAACCTGGGGAATTTTGTAAGATGACAGCCCATGCATAAACTCTCTCTGCAGCTATTCCTTATAGGCCCCTAGAGTGCAGGCCATCAGGTCCAGGGGACTTGTCAGCTTTAAGTCCCATTAGTATTTCCATTACTCTTTCTCTCGTGATAGTGGTTGTTTTACGATCCCTGTAGCCCCTTGACCTTCCACTATTATTGGGATGTTGTTCGTGTCTTCTACCATGAAAACAGATACAAAATTATTTTGTTTGTTAATTCATGGGATTCGGGCTCAGCCAGCATTTATGGCCCATCCCTAATACCCCTTGAGAAGGTGGTGGTGAGCTGCCTTCTTGAACCGCTGCAGTCCATGTGGTGTAGGTACACCCACACTGCTGTTAGGGAGGGAGTTCCAGGATTTTGACCCAGCGACAGTGAAGGAACGGCGATATATTTCCAAGTCAGGATAGTGAGTGGCTTGGAGGGGAACTTCCATTTGGTGGTGTTCCCATGCATCTGCTGCCCTTGTCCTTCTAAATGGTAGCGGTTGTGGGTTTGGAAGGTTCTGTTGAAGGAGCCTTGGTGAGTTCCTGCAGTGCATCTTGTCAGAGAGTCAGTGAGCAGGTTAGTACTTGTTCAAAGTCTCTGCAATTACCTTGTTTGCCAGTATTAATTCTCCTGTCTCATTCTTTAAGCAACCAACATTTACTTTAGCTTAATTCATCCGGGCAAGTGGAGAGTATTCTGACACACTCCTGACCTGTGCCTTGTAGATGGTGGACAAGCTTTGGGGAGTCAGGAGGTGAGTTACTTGCCACAGAGCTGTGCATCTTTGAATTACTCTTGTAGCTACAGTATTTATATGGTTAGTCCAGTTCAGTTCCTGGTCAATGCTAACCCCAGCATGTTGATAGTAGGGGATTCAGCGATGGTAATGCCATTGAATGTCATAGGGAGATAGTTAGATTCTCTTATATTGGAGATTGTCATTGCCTGGCACGAATGTCACTTGCTACTTAGCAGCGCAAGCCTAGATATTGCCCAGGTCTTGCTGCATATGGACACAGATGGCTTCTGTATCTCAGGAGCACAAATGGTGAACATTGTTCAGTCAACAGTGAAGTTCCTCACTTGGGATCTTCTGATGGAGGAAAGGTCATTGAGGAAGCAGCTGAAGATGGTTGGGGTTTGGACACTACCCTGAGGGACTCCTGCAGTAATGCCCTGGACTGAAATGCTTGGCCTCCAACAACCACAAGCATCTTCCTTTGTGCTCGGTATGTCCCCAACCAGTAGAGTTTTTCCCCTGATTCCCATAGACTTCAGTTTTGCAGGGCTCCTTGCTCCCACAGTCGGTCAAACAGTGTCAAGGGCAGTCACTCTCACTGTCCCTTTTGAGTTCAGCTCTTTTGTCCACGTTTGGAGGAATGTTGTACTGAGGCCTGGAGCTGAGTAACCCTAGCGGAACCCAAACTGAGTGGTAGTGAGGTTATTGCTGCAGAAGTGCTGCTTGATAGCACTGTCAACGACCCCTTCCATCACTTTACTGATGATCGAGAGTCGACTGATGGGGCAGGAATTGGCCGGGTTGGATTTGTCCTGCCTTTTGTGTGGACAGGTCACATCTGGGCAATTTTCCACTTTACAGGATGATGCCAGTGTCGTAGCCACACTGGAACAGCTTGAACAGGGGAATGGCAAGTTCTGGAGCACAAGCCTTCAGTACTATTGCTGGAATATTGTAAGGGCCAACGCAGATGCAGATCCAGGGCCTTCAGCCATTTCTTGATCTCATCTTGAGTGAATCAAATTGGCTGAAGACTGGCATATGTGGTGCTGGAGACCTCAGGAGGAGGCTGAGATGGATCACCCACTTGGCATTTCTGGCTGAAAATTGATGCTAATGCTTCAGCCTTGTCTTTTTGCACTGATGTGCTGGGCTCCCCCATCATTGTGCATGGGGATAATTGAGGAGTCCCCTTCTCTAGTGAATTGTTTAATTGTCCACCACCATCCACAACTGGATGTGGCAGGGCTGCAGAGCTTTGGTCTGATCTGTTGCTTGTAGCTCCGTCTGTTGCTGCTGCTTCCATTGTTTTGAATTCAAGTCATCCTGTGTTATAGTTTAACCAGGTTGACCCCATTTTTAGGTTTGCCTCGTGCTGCTCCTGGCATGCCCTCCTGCACTATTTATTGAACCAGGGTTGGTACCCCAGCTTGATGGTAATGGTAGAGTAGGGGATATGCTGGGCCACAAGGTTACTGATTGTGGCTGAATACAATTGTGCTGCTGCTGATGGCCCACAGTGCCTCATAGATGCCCAGTTTTGAGTTGCTGGATTGTTCTAAATCCATATGCTTTAGCACAGTGGTTATGCCACACAAGACGATGGAAGGTATCCTCAATGTGAAGGGACTTTGCCTCCACAAGGACCATGCAATAGTTTCTCGTACCAACACTGTCATGGACAGAGGCATCTGCAACATGTAGATTGGTGAAGACAAGGTCAGGTAGGTTTCTCCCTCACCACCTGCTGCAGACCCAGTCTCGCAGTTATGTCCTTGAGGACTCAGCAGCTGTGATGCTATTGAGCCTCTCTTGGTAATGAACATTTAAGCCCCCCACCCAGAGTACATTTGTGCCCTTCTCTTCCCAGTGCTCCTTCCATGTGGTGTTTATCATGGAGGAGGAGTATTGATTCATCAGCTGAGGTGGGGGCAGTAGGTGGTAATCAGCAGGAGGTTTCCTTGTCCATGTTTGACCTGATGCCATGAGACTTCCTGGAGTCCAGAGTCAATGTTGAGAATTCCCAGAGCAACTCCCTACTGTACACCACTGTGCTGCCACCTCTGGCGGGCCTGTCCTGCCAGTGGAAGAGGACATACTCAGGGATGGTGATGATTCTGCGTATGTGACAATGTCAGGCTGTTGCTCGTTCCGTCTGTGGGACAGCTCTCCCAATTTTGGCTCAAGGCCCCAGCTGTTACTAAGGAGGACTCTAGGTTGGAGGGGACTGGGTTTGTCGTTGTTGCTTCCAATGCCTGGGTGGTCATTCTGTTTCATTCCTGTTTGACTTACTAGCAGTTTGCTACAACGGAGTAGCTTGCTAGGCCATCTCGGAGGGCCACCAATGCACAATGGTAACTGTGTATCATCTACAACATGCACTGTGCGAACTCAAGGCTCCTTTGACAGCAACTTCCAAACCCACAACCTCTACCATCTAGAAGGGCAGCAGCTACATGGGAACACCACCACTTGCAAGTTCTCCTCCAAACCCCACATACCATCTTGATGTGGAACTATAACCACCATTCCTTCATTGTCACTGGGTCAAAAATCTTGGAATTGCCTCCTCAGTAGCACTTGTACCTCGACACCACATGGAGTGCAGCGGCTCACCACCACCTTCTCAAGGGTCATTAATGCTGGCCTTGCCAGCAATACCAACATCCTGTGAATAAATAAAAATGTACCGTCACCTTGGATCCCCCAGTGCCCAATGAAACCATGGGTCTGTCACGAGAGACCATTCTCCCTGCTCCAACCCACATCTCTGCTGAAATTCAGACTTGATCACCCAGGGAGAACAACTGGTTTAGTGATCACTACCAGAGCTGGCTGTACCACGTGAAGCAGTGTCCCGCTGTCCTATGCCAAAACTCATCACTATTCCAGGATCATGCTGCAATGTTAGGAACCCTCCATCTTCTCTATTTCAAACCATCTTTGTAAACCCCTTTCCCATCACCAAGAGCAAACAGCTCATGGACTTGGTGACAAATTTCAGATCAGCTGCCTCTGCCACTTCCCCTCGCCCATCAGGACAAATTTCCTCTCTGGCTCCTCCCTTCCCTAAACTCATCTTTCTCCATCTTCCCTCAGGCCCATTCCAACCTCATCTTGTCCCTGACACCAAACCTCATGTTCCCTTAACCTTATTCCCACTAAACTGTTGACCACCCAATTTCTCTTCCTGGTCTGACATTAGCTAATGTTAATACTTTCCTCTCCTCAGGTACTCCGGAAAACCAGTGGGAAGCACTAAAAAGCAAGATCCTAATTGTACAAAGTAGACATGTCCCCCTATAAAAATAAGAGTGGTACTGCCAAATCTAGACCCCCCTGGTTGTCTAGAGGAATACAGGGGAAGATCAAACATAAAAAAAGCATATGATAGGCACAAAGAACTAAGCACTGCAGATAGCCTAGATGAATATAGGAAGTGCATGGACGAAGTAAAAAAGGAAATAAGGAAATCAAAGAGAGGGCATGAAAAAAGATTAGCAAGTTAAAGATAACCCAAAGATGTTTTACCAATACATTAATGCTAAAAAGGTTAGTTAAGGAAAAAGTGGGACCTCAAAAAAGGGCACCTGGGTGTCCTCAGGCTGGCATGGACAAGATGGGCCAAATGGCCTCCTTCTGTGCTGTAACTTCATGGTACTCTCCCCCTCCCCTTCAATTTCATTCTCAATGGCCCTGCTTCAATTTCAGTTCAGGTTCCTTGTTCTCAATTCCCAACAGGAGAAATTATTCCCCAAACCCACCCTACCAAATCCTCCCAACAGTTTAAACACCTCAGATCAGCCTCAACCTTCTACCTAGGAGTTAAACTGCTCCTCACCCCAGTCTTTATTCTGGCCAATCAGCATCCAGACTCACCAGAACAAAATGACTTCTTTGCTGTTTGATGTTCAAACCTCAGAAATCCAGATGTGTGGGTGCCCAGAGTTCTGAAAACTGAAGCATCACATCAGAGAGAGGCCAGCAACCCATTAACCCCAATTACTCATTTTTTAATGAGTATCAGACTCAAATTTGTTCCTTCAACATTCAGGTAACAGTTTGATTTTTCTTTTTTTTGTTCAAGGTGGATGACCTCACTCTCCTTCAGAGAATTTACCATCATTTAGTCACTCAAATCTCTCAACCCCTTTTGCTCCTGTCTGCGTGACTAATGTCACCTGCAAACTTGGCCAAATAGACATTTGAATATCCAAGTCAAAGGAAGGTCAGGCACCAGATCAGATCCCTGGGAACCAGCACATGTTAATTCCTGACAGACAATGTTCTCCGTGTCCCCAATCACCTCATTTTCCCTCCATGTCTGGAGATAACTCCCACCAGAGTCCTGAATTATTTCTGTTCAGCTTCTGCTGATCATTCCCCCGAGTCTGCTGCTCTGCAGTCGTTAAAGATCTGATATTAGCCAAATGGTTCATGAAGCTCCCCCCCCCGGAAGTTATTGTAAGATTGACAGTTGCATGTGATTAGGTGAAAATGGCCAAATATTATTTTTTAAAAACTTTAAACTCTTTTGCAATTTGTTAAGAACGTACAAGCAAACAAATTAGGTGCAGGAGTAGACCACTCGGCCCCTCGAGCCCGCTCTGCCATCCAACATGATCACGGCTGATCTGATTGTAACCTGAAGATGCAGAAAATTTGGATTTATTTAAAGTGCCAGCCAGGACCAGCAGCTAGGGCGCCAAAGCATACACAGACAATTACAGCCTTACATGAAAGCTAAAAACTTGTGCAAAGGGCTCAGCTGTAAATTTGCAATTAGGAAATGGGAGAAACACGGGTGGGGACACGGGATAACTCAATCAAGAGATGGGGAAGGCCATTTCGCACCGTCTGATAGGTATCTTCAAAAGGACAATACCCGGTCCCTGCACTGCAATTACTGTGCAAGAACACAATTATCAGCCCACCGGGGTGGGGGTCATTGTGCTGTGGCCTTCGTCTAACGAATACCATTAAGTTATAACTGATAGTAAAAAATATATGAACTGTGCTCATTTGAAACCTCGGTGGAGAAACGCCTGGATTGCCCAGCGTTTGCTCCCCGCACGCGTAATAAAAGAACCACTTGAATATTGCATCTGGACTCCGAGCATTGAAATTTTGTACCAGAGTGTTCCTCGGACCTTTCAATTGGCGCTGCGAGCAGGGTACAAAGGACGCAGGACACCGACAGGGAACTGGGACGAGTCACAGTGTGAATACATTTTTATTCATACTAAATCCGACTCCGTCCCGATCCAGGAAGTGTCAGGCACCCCGCGTATCAGAAACCTGGGCTCCAGGCAATAGTTCAAGGGGTGGTAAGGGTGGGGTAGATCGCTTGTCTTATAGATTGTTATAATTACATCCGGTATTAGTCGCAAGTAACGAGTTCGGTCAGAAAGGACCCAGGGTAAGAACCGTACCGCTGATGACAACTATACCCCAACCATCTTACCCTGAGATGGCCATTAGTGACAAACTCGAGTGGGGACCAGAGGGATCCCTGACACAGCGTTTAGCTGACAAAATAAGAAACTGATAGGCAAAATGATAAAGAACAATTGGAACCCATTTGACTCACCCACTGATCAGAGAAAATGGCGGGATAATCTAAAAAAAAGACAAAGATGATAAAGCCTGGATCCTAATGTTAAGACAACACGTAGAGTTAAGTAAGAAAGAAAACAGAATGTTGGCCAACAAATCCCAAAATGAATAGCTGGTACGGGCAAAAAATCTCATGTCAGTTTCGGCAGCTTTAACACAGCCACCAGTAGCTGCACAATACGCGGATAATGTAGATTGGAACGGGCTGGCGGAACAGACAGCAGGATATGAGGAACAACGGGAAGCGGGTTGGGAATCACCACCCCCATATCCCGTGGCCCCAGTTAAGATAGAGTATGTGACCCCAGTGCCCGGACAACCAGGCAGACCAGGCACAGCAGCAAGCCGATTTCCGAGCCTTTAGAGTAGAAATGGCACAAGTCTTAGGGCAAGCCCCAGTTAATTGGAATACAGTGACTGGAGTAAAACAAGAAAAGGGCGAGAGTGCCCATGAATATGACAATTGGAAGTTTGAGGCATATTGTAACTACGGGGGTGTAGGTGCTGCACCAAATCGAGACGATGTACAGTTTATGCAATTGTACAAGGATGGCCTTAGCCTGGCCCACCAGGCGATCCTAGACACCGGGCTAGTAGACAAGAACACATATAATGAGCTAGAAAGATGGGCCACCGGGGTAGATAACCACATCGGGAAAACTAAGATAAAGGTGTCAGCAGTGGGGTTTACAGACCCCACTGAAATGGTGGCCACTGCGACAGCCATTCCTAAACCCGACGTCTGCTTTAATTGTAAAAACCCGAACATAAAATATTTACAGTTTTAGATGTAGCCAATAGATTTTGGTCAATACCACTGGACCAGGAATCCCAAGATAACTTCGCTTTCACAGTGGGAGGGAGGCAGTATACCTGGGTGAGGCTCCCACAAGGATTCCACAACAGCACAAACGTCTTCCATTGGGTCACGGGTGAGAAGCTGAGTCAGTGCGACGTAGAGTCTTACAACAGTACAATCTTATAATATGCAGATGATATCATAATAGCGTCAGAATCAGAAAGGGGCCACATCGGAGCCCTCTTGATCGTCTTAAGGACACTGAAAAATGCTGGATTTAAGATAAGCCCCAAAAAGGTGCAAGTAGGGCAAACACTGGTTAGGTACTTAGGACATGAGATCAGTCAGGGAAACAAGATTCTACCACAGGACAGGAAAATGGCCCCGAATTGTAGAGAATACACCCTGTAGAAACTGTATCACGGATCAGACCACACCAGAAGGGGCAGTATGCTCAGTAGGCTGCTTCAGAACTGGTGGTGGACTGGCATTGGCAGGGATATAGCCAAGTAGTGTCAGAGATGCATCATTTGCACTGGTCAGAGTAAGGCTATCACTCCAGCTGCGCCCCAAGGGCCCATGGGAAAACGTACAGATAGATTTTATGGGACCCCTTCCCGACAGCAAGGTAAAGAAATACTGCCTGGTCATAATCGACCAGTTCACTAGATGGGTGGAGGCTTTCCCCACCTGGGACTGCAGCGCCACCGCGGTCGCAAAGATCCTCCCTTTTGAAGTAGTACCAAGGTGGGGAATCCCTTTACAGATGGATTCGGATCAAGGAGCGCATTTTACGGACAGTATTATGAAAAGGACGTGTGAGCTGCTCGGAGTAAAACAGAAATTTCACGTACCTTACCATCCACAAAGCTCAGGAATGGAAGAACGTATGAACCGCACGTTAAAAAATGCTATTGCAATGGCAATCGCAGCAACTGGTAGGGGATGGGTGGATGTGCTCCCCTGCATATTGATGCGACTGAGGGCTACCCCCAACAGGACAACTGGGTTAACCCCTTATGAGTTGCTGACCGGGAGGGCAATGCGCTTGCCAGAGGGCAGAGCCACCGGAAGTGAGGATATGGGACCCATCAGAGATAAAATTAAAAACGATATTAAGCAATTGGATGGACAGCTAAAGGAATTACAACAGGAAGTGAAGGACCAACAGGTTATCAGGGATTTAGAAGAGAGGACAAAAGGGGGGGACCCCTGTCAGGACATAGCCAAGACAAAACCAGTCTGCCGATGAAATCAGCTGTAAGTCAGTACGCTGCAAGGTGCAGGGCTTTGCTTTGGTTTGGGAAGCCCCATATTCACCAAACTGGAAACCCCAGAGTGTTTGCAATGAAACATCATCAAAGTGATTCTCAAACAGGAAACACCCAGTGAGTTTGATCTAATCAAATCCCTCCACTCAACACGAAAGGAGAATATTAAAATTCAATGCACATTCCAGGGTTGAAAGAGCCCCCGACCTGAACAAGAGAATCTCACCACCAGCAAAATGTAACCAAGCTATATTTACAAAAATATTCCGATTAATCAAGTTCAAATTCCTTTTGTCTCCATGCTGGGTCATGTTTGAATTCTTGCTTCGCTCCAAGAATAGTTGCTCTTTTCACCACCAGCGATATTGGCTTGAAAAATGTACCAAGGTCAACTGTGAAGGAGCAGATGGGTTTTTAATCCGGCTTCTATGTCTTGTCTCTACTTTTTGCCTTCGACCGTGCCCTACAAATTGTAGCATTGAAATCAGTAGCACAAGACAATAAACGACACTAAACACAGAGGAAGTAACCCAGTTTGCGCTACATATCTCATCAGCAGGGATAAAAGGTTTTAGCAGTGATTTTCCTTGGATAATTTCAGTGTTAAACAGCCTCCCTGATGACCACACTATGTCTAAAGCTGCAACATTCCTTTAGCTCCACGTTGAGCACAAGACCCCATTGTGGTAAAGGAGTTGAAGCAAATGCTGGCAATAGCTGACAGATCGTTAAGGGGCTTATCAGCAATTAAATTGCTTGCTGGTGATCATTAAGGAGACTGCACACCATTTTGGTGGGTAACAATTAACTTATCAACCTGCACTAACCAGCGAGCAGATAAATATGTCATTGCTGAGGAGATCGAGTGTAACTCAAGTGAGTTACACACCACAGGATTCCTAGCCTCTGACCTGCTCTTGCAGCCACAGTATTTATATGGTTAGTCCAGTTCAGTTTCTGATCAATGGTAACCCCCAGGACATTGATAGTGGGGGATTCAGCGATGGCAATGCCATTGAATGTCAAGGGGTAACGATTAGATTCTTTTTTGTTGGAGTTGGCCTTTGCCTGGCACTTGTGTGGTACGAATGTTACTTGCTGAAGCCTGAATGTTGTCCAGGGAGAATCTAACCATCACCCCATGACATTCACCCCATTATCACTTCTGAATCCCCCACTATCAACATCCTGGGGATTACCATTGACCAGAAACTGAACTGGACTATCATAAAAATACTGTGGCTATAAGAGCTAGTCAGAGGCTGGGAATCCTGCGGTGAGTAACTCACCTCCTGACTCCCCAAAGCTTGTCCACCACCTGCACAGCACAAGTCAGGAGTGTGATGGAATACTCCCCATTTGCCTAGATGAGTGCAGTTCCAACAACACTCAAGAAGCTCAACACCAGCCAGGACAATACAGCCCACTTGATTGGCACCACATCCACCAACATTCACTCTCTCCACCACCAACACACAGTGGCAGCAGTGTGTACTTTCTACAAGATGCACTGCAGGAACTCACCAAATCTTCTAAGACAGCACCTTCCAAACCCACGACCACTACCATCTAGAAAGACAATGGCAGCTGTTAGGAAATAGAGATAGTTTAAGTAAATTATATGTGTATTTATGTGTATTAGGAATGTTAGGTATATCTCTAAGTTTAAGTTCAATTTATATTTTTTTCTATTTGTGGGTTAAAAGGTGAAACCTGGAATCTAGTTTTATTTCTAAGTGGAGAATGTGGGTCTAAGGCTCTGTTTGTATATCTGTATTTCTAATGAGACTTATGAACCTTGAAGGGGAGTAAAACAAACACAAGAGCAGAAAAAAACTGTGCTGTTGCCAAGCAGCAGGAGTCCAGAGAGGGAGGCCCCACCCAAACGCACACACACACACACACACACCCACCCACACACTCACCCACACGCTCACACACACACACCCACACAAACACACCCACCCACACACACACACACACCCACAATCACACACACACACCCACCCACACATACACACACACCCACCCACAATCACACACACACACACACACACACCCCCACACACACACACCCACCCACACACACACACCCACCCACCCACACACTCACCCACACAGTCACACACACACACCCACCCACACACACGCACACACACACACCCACAATCACGCACGCAAACACACACACACACACACACCCACCCACTCACCCACACAGTCACACACACACACACACACCCACACACATACACCCACCCACACACGCACCCACCCACAATCACACACACACCAACCCACCCACACACTCACCCACACACACACACACACCCACAATCACGCACGCACACACACACACACACCCACCCACACACTCAGTCACACACATACACACACCCACACACACACACCCACCCACAATCACACACACACCAACCCACCCACACACTCACCCACACACACACACACACCCACAATCACACACACACCCACCCACACACACACATGCGCGCGCACACACACACACACACCCACACACACACCCATCCACAATCACACACACACCAACCCACCCACACTCTCACCCACACACACACACCCACAATCACACACACACCCACCCACACACACACATGTGCGCACACACACACACCCACTCACAATCACACACACACACAAAAACACACACACACCCCCACACACACACACCCACCTACACACACCCACACGCACACACACACACACACCCACCCACACACGCACACACCCACACACACACACACAATCACACACACACACACCCACACACACACACGCACACACACACCCACCCACAGACACACACCCACACACACACACACCCACACACACACACACACACCCACCCACAATCACACACACACACACACACACCCACACACACACACCCACCCACCCACAATCACACACACCCACACACACACGCACACACACACACCCACACACACACACACACCCACCCACAATCACACACACACACACACACACACACCCACTCACACACACACACACACACACACACACCCACCCACAATCACACACACACACACCCACCCACAATCACACACACCCACACACACACAGAAAAAGCTAAAAAAAAGCAGTTTGAGTTCAGTTGGTCATTGTGCTGTAAGGTGAAGGGAGCAGTTTAAGTCTCTCTCTAGCTGACATACTGGCAGACTGCTGAGGAAATAAGTCTGAGTCTTAGATGAGTTGCTCTAAAGTTAAAGTAACAGTGAATGCCAAGTAAGTTCTGGATCTCAAGGGAGATACCAAGTGGCAGCAGCTGCCAGACAGACTAGACAGAAGAGGGACAGATAGCAAGTCTCAAACTGAAGTTGAAGCCAGGATTCCAGAGAGACTGGATACTGGGAGAGGGAACTGCAGAGAGAGCAGATTTCCCAAAAGAGCCGAAAGGTCACAGGGACAAGCAGTGAGACAGAAAGGAGGGGTCCCAAGAAGACCTAGTCAAAGGAAGAGCAGAAGTCTGGAAAAGGTCCTGTCCTGTGGAAGTGACAGTGAGGAGCAGAGAGGGAGGCTCCAAGCTTCAGGCTTAAAGGGAGAAAGCTGCAGGAAGCAGATTTATAGGGATATAGGTGTACAAGAAACCAGAAGGTCCAAGGAGACATCTGAAGGTCTGTAACTCTTTGCTATGGGCATGTGAAGCAGTGGTTTTCTGCTGACACGGCTGAGTCAGTGAGAGAGAGAGTGTGTAGAAGAAAGCTTGAATGCATGTGGTGACCCAGGGGAGAGGAACATCGGAAGAAGAGTTCAAAACCCTGGAGGTGAGCCCTTGCAGAAGGCTTCTGAGAGAAAGCGTCGGTTTGGGAGAAGATTTCAAAGCGAGTTCATGGAGAGTGGAGATTGGAAACCCTTGTGTGAAAGACGGAATTCAGTAAGACCAGTTGGCTCATGGTGACAGCCGTCTGGGGGGAGTTGAAGAGAGATCCAGGGCATATGTTTGGGGTGGCATCTGTCACTTGGTTTCAGAGTGTGGTGTGTCTGAGCACAGGTCACCTATCGGTTTCCATGGACTATGTACTTACTGTGAATATTAGAATATAAGATCGCTTTTGTAACTTGTGTTATCCTTACAAATGGGGACAGGTTTCCCTCCAAGCCACTCAGCACCCTGACTTGGAAATATATTGCCGTTCCTTCACTGTCGCTGGGTCCAAATCCTGGAACCCCCTTTCTAACAGCACTGTGGGTGTACCCACACCACATGGACTGCAGCGGTTCAAGAGGGCAGCTCACCACCACCTTCTCAAGGGAAATAAGGGATGGGCAATAAATGCTGGCCCAGCCAGTGAGTTGACAAGTTGAGGGGAAGTGAAGAGGAAATTAAGACTGGCAAAGAGAGAGTATGAGAATAAAATGACTGTCAATATAAAAGGGAGCCCCAAAATCTTCTACTATCCATGTAAATAATAAGCAGTTGTAAGAGATGGGGTGGATCCTATCGGAAACAAAGAGGGTGATATCTGCTTAGCGATATAGGGTAAAACCAGAATACTTAATGAGTACTTTGTATCGGTGTTTACTAAAGATGAGTAAATATCAGTGGAAGCAGAAATGGTCGAGATAATGGTTGGGGTGAAAATTGAGAGGAAGGCTGGCTATGCTTAGAGTGGATCACATATTTGGTCTGGTTGCCTTGCATCCAAGATCACCGAAGGAATTGGGGGTGGAGATAACAGAAGGGCTTCCCAGAATTTTCCAATTGTCCCTAGATTCGGGGAAGGTGGCGGAGGATTGGAAAGTGGCAAGTGGGACACCCTAGTTCAAGAAAGCGAGTAAGGACCTTCCTAGCAACAGGCCAGCAGTTTAACATCAATGGTGGGTAAGGTTTTAGAAACAATAATCGGGGAAAAAAAGGTAAGAGCCACTTGGAGAGGTTTGAGTTAATTAAGGAGAGTCAGCACAGCTTCCTGCTTGACTAATCGAACTGAATATTTTCATCAAGTGACAGAGAAGGTTGATGAAAGGAACGCGGTAGATGTTGTCTCTATGGATTTTAGAAAGTGTTTGATAAAGTACCACATAAAAGGCCGGTTAACAAAATTGAGGCTCATGGAACAGGAGGGTCAGTGTCAAGTTGGATTTTTAAAAATTGGCTCAACGACGAAAATCATTTTACGCACTCCCGTCGGCAGGTTTGTAGGTAGGACTGAGTGTAAAATTCCTCGGGTGGGCTCCCTGCCCTTTCCCCAATTGAGGCCCTTAACTGGCCAATTATTGACCGTTTAAGGGCCATTTCCCACCCAGCCTCAGTCCTGGGGTGTGGGGGCAGCCCAAAAATAAAATGGGTTAAGGCCTCACGCAGGAAGTGTGTAGTGGGGGGAGCTCCCTCCCGAACAGCACTGTGGGTGTACCTACACCACTTGGGCTGCAGTGGTTCAGGAAGGCAGCTCAGCACTACCTTCTCAAAGGCAACTAGGGTGGGCCTCCATCAGCAGCTTTTAACAAGGGCATCTCCCCCCCCCCCCCCCCCCCCCCGTAAGGTCCAGTTGCCGCAGGTCCTTCCTCCTCCCCCAGCCTTTCCGCCGACATGCCAAGCCCCCCTCTGTCCATTCCCCAGGCCTCACCTACCCTCCCCATCCTAAGACCCCCACACTCACCTGGTCCTGGACTCCTGGGACTTAGGCTCTGAGGACTGGTTGCAGTCCCAGTCCTGGCCACTGCAACTTCTGGCGCTGCAGGAACTAGAGAGCTGCTGGCCAGTTAGATTGAGGGGCGCAAGTCCCACCCCCAGCCAATTAATGTTCATTGGAGAGTTTATTGGCTGTGGGGCAGGCAGTATAGCGGGGGGGAGGGGATGTGTTCCCTGCCGACTCCTCGGATGGTGGGAAAGGAAACCGAATCATTCTAAAAATCCTGGCGATGGTAAATGATTGCTTTTTAGACTGGAGGATGGTAGACAGTGGTGGTCTCCAAGGGTCAGTGTTGGTCTCCAAGGGTCAGTGTTAGGACAACTGAAATTTTTGATATATATATAGCTTGGATACACATAGTAAAATTTCAAACTTTGTCAATGATACCAAATTGGAGGTGAGGCAAACAATGAGGATGATATCAATTGACTCCAACAGGACATCGGTGAGCAGGGTGGGCAGACAAATGGCAAATGGTATTTAATACAGGGAAGTGCTTTTTGACAGAAGGGGTAGGGAGAGGCAATATAGGCTTAATGGCACAGTTCCAAAGAGTGTGCAGGGACAGAGGGACCTGGGGGTTCATTCATCTTTGAATGTGGTGATACAATCGAGAAAGTCATTAGCAAAGCACATGAGTTTCATAAATCGAGGCATCGGGTGCAAAAGCAGGGAAGTTATGCTGAACATTTATAAAGCTCCGGGAAAGGCAACAACTAGATTATTGTGTCCTTACTACCACACTTTGGGAAGCATGTGATAAAGCTGCTCCCATTAGCTGATGGGACAAGGACTAGGAGAAACAGACTTAAGTCTTTGGGCAAGAAATGCAGGGGGATGTGAGGAAGAACTTTTATACGAGTGAGTTGTACTGACCTGGAACTCGCTGCTGAGGAGGATGGTGGAAACGGAGGTGATCAATGATTTCCAAAGGAAATTGGATGGACGCTTGAGGGAAATATAGGGCTACGGAGATAGCACAGGGGATAAGGAGTGACTGGATTACTCTACAGAGAACAGACATGGACTCAACTATCCGAATGGCCTCTTTCTGTGCCATCATGATTCCGTGACACTTACTCAGGAGCTTGGTGAGCCAGTTCCCTGTTGCTTTCTCCACGTTAACATCTCAGCCAATCCGCGTTGACTTGCCAACAATCAGCACCCTATTCTCCTCTAGTATAAATTGCTGTGATTGTTTGAAATTTGGCATTCTTGCATTTGCCCTGATAAGCGCAAGATGAGCAACTTTGGCAACATGTCTCTCTTAGCAACACTCGTGATTCTGTGACTCTGTGATATGCCATTTGCCTTCTCAATGACTTGCTGTACCTGCAAGACTTTCTGTGTTCCACACCCACACACAAGCATCACTGAATATCAACATTTACAAGTTTCATACCTTAAAAAAAATCCGCTCTTCTGTACTTACCACTGAAGTGAATAACCTCACACTTTCCCACATTATACTCCATCTAGGGGACATAGATTTAAGGTGAGAGGAGAAAACTTTAGAGGAGATGTGCGGGGCAAGTTTTTTACGCAGAAATTCGATGGAATTCGCTGCCAGAGGAGGTGGTGGAAGCAGGTATGATAGTGGTGTTTAAGAGGCAGCTTGACAAATACATGAATAGGAAGGGAATAGAGGGATACGGACCCCGGAAGTGCAAAATGTTTTCGTTTGACAGGCAATATGATGGGCGCAGGCTTGGAGGGCCGGAGGGCCTGTTCCTGTGCTGTACTTTTCTTTGTTCTTTGTACCATGTTGTTACCCATTCATTTCAACTGTCCATATCCCTTTTTAGCCCCTTGTGCCCTCCTCAGTGCTTACATTCCCTCCTTGCTTTGCATTTTCCATGAACCTGGATACATTACTCACTGTCTCTTCACCTAAAGTCATTATTATAGATTGTAAATAGCTGAAACCCCCAACATTGACTCCACTAGTGAAAGCCTTCCAACTTGAAAATGGCCCATTTATCCTTACTCATTGCTTCATATCCTTTAACCACTCTCCCATCCATGCTAATATATTCCCACCAACTCCATGAGCTCTTATCTTGCATATTAACTTTTTGTAGGGCACCTCATCAAATGCCTTTTGGAAAGTATACTACGTCTACCGGGTCCCCTTTACTGACTGTTCTTCACATGCTCAAAAAACTATAATAACTTTGTCAAACATGATTTCCCTTTCATAAAACCATGCTGAGTCTGTCTGGCCATATTTTGTTTTCAAAGCGCATTGTTAAGACTTTCTTAATAATAGATTCCATCACTTTATTAACTACTGAAGTCAGGTTAACTGGTCTGTATTCTAGAACACAGGAAATAGGAGCAGGAGTAGACCATACAATCCCTCGAGCCTGCCCCCCCATTCATGGCTGATCTTGGGCTTCAACTCCACTCTCCCACCCACTCCACATATCCCTTAATCCCCTGTCTGTCCCAGCCTCTCTCCCTCCTTTCTTAAATGGCAGTGTTACCTTTGCTAACTTCCAATCCCCTGGAGCTGCTATCGAAACAAGGGGTGGAATTTACCGTCCCCGCTCCCCAGGAGTGGGCTTATAGACGGGGGAGGCTGTATAGGCTGGGATGGCATGTGGCAGTGAGCTCATTGCTTTCCCAACTCCCCCTCGATTAAGTGAGGGGTGGGGAGCCTAGAGGTCAACATTCCAGCCCCCAATTGAGGCCCTTAAGTGGACAATCACTGGTCATTGAAGGGCCTCATCCCAAGTGGGGAGGGGTGGGGTTGGGAAAGGGGATCCCAAGCCATGTGATGAGCCTGCCAGGTATCGGCCTTCCTGCAGGCTTGGGGGTGGTGGGCCTTATGATCAGGCAGCCTGTGCCCCGTGGAGGTTCACGCTGGCAGCAAGTGCCACCCCACTGTAAGACCCCCGCCTCTGCCCTGCACATCACCGCACCTGCCCCCCCTTATCTGGGCCTGTCCGATGGGCTCCAGTGAGCCCGCTCCACTCTCCTCTGGGACCTCCAGAGCTGCTTTTAGTCTGGGGCTGGCTGCACTCCCAGCAGTGGCCATTGCTCCCAGTGGCTGTCATGAAGCTGTTAACGTATATAATATTACTGGAAAGTATTTTTTCTTTTAAAATGGAGGTTTAGTCTGTGGGTGTATCTTAATTGGATCAAAGCCAGCTAGTCTGGGTGTTTTGATGTGTCCTAGTTTTGATATGTAAGAGAGATAGCGTGCATTTGCATTTTTTGAATATAGCATTCAGGCAGTGGAGTGAAATCTGACACCTTACTAGCAGAGACCAAGCCATATGTTTATATTACTAATAAAATTAGTGCTATGAAAGGGGTTTTATTGTTAGAGAGGTTTAGTTCAGAGGTTGTTGATACAGTGAGAATTAACATTCAGTGGGTGGTGGTAGGTATAACTTCAGCAGTTTTCGGGTGTGAAGAGCAGAGGCAATGTGAGGTCAAAAGGCAGCTGTAAGCCTCCAACTGTCTCCACAGGAACCAAAGTGAAAAGAACCTCATTTTGAATTTGTAAGGTGAAAATGCTTTGCCTGGTGTCTGGTTACGTCTATGGGTTGCTCTTGCCTTAATGGAAATTAGTTTGGGAATTTGTTAAAAGTTATGAGAGTCGCAGTTTGAATCCATGTGTATATATATTTTAACCTGTGTAAAATTAATAAAATGTTTCATTTAGCTGAATGTAAAACCTCGAGAACTGGTGGTCTGATTCCTGAATTTAGAGTTGCATCTCAAACATATCACTTAAAATTATAGGTTATGACAGTTGTTTAAATAACTCAGCTTTATCAACTACATCGGTCAGAACAGTGACACTGCTGGCACCTGAAGAGCTGCCGGTCCTCTGATTGGCTGATGGCTCTTGGAGGCGGTATCTTCATCGTCAAAGCCCAGGAACCCTGAAGGAAGACAACAAACTGCCTGATGGTCATTTAAATCCAGTGGGACTCCTAGAAATGGCCAAACAGGATTGTCTCTGAATTTCCAGTTGGTGGTCAGGGCTAACAAGAAGGCTATTAAATACAGCCCTAGGTAATTTTGGAAAATCATAACCAGTGCATCCCCTATCTCTGCAGCTACTTCTTTTAGAACCCCAGGATGTAGGCCCTAGAGTTTCTCCAATACTTTTCCTCTGCTGATCTTAATAATTTAAAATTCTTTACTCTTATTGAACCCTTGGCTACTCTCTATTTCTAAAATGTAATTTGTGTCTTTTTAAGACAAGACATAAAATATTTGTTCAGTGTCTCTGCTGCTTCCTCATTTCCCCATGAAAATAAACCACACCCCCTCCTCCCCACTGCTGCCTCTCAGGAACCAACATTTCTTTAGCTACTCTCTTCCTTTTTATCTGCTTGTAATAGCTCTTGCAATCTGTTTTTATATTCCTGGCTAGTTTACTCTCATCAGCAGATCCGTTGCAGAGAGTCATAGTGTCTGTAAGGGGGTCCCTCACCGTGTATACATCAGCCGGGAGATGCTATTCAGCTGTTAAATCTGCTGAGCTTTAATTCTGATTAATGAGAGACAGAGTAAAGTTTTTAAACGGAGATAATTCCAAAAATAAAACAGCTTCTGATTTCTAGCTAAAACTCTCAGCTCTGCAGATGCTTTTATTCTTCATGGGACTTTGTTAAGATAAGGCTGTGAAACATCCCTTTACCAACATGAGTGCCAAGAATTGAATGACTGATATTTCGGAGTATCTATTGTATAGGTACTTTGGGGAAGAGATGGTGGCATAGTGGTAATGTCACTGGATGAGTAATGCAGAGGCCCAGCCTAATCCACCATGACAGCTGGTAGAATTTAAATTCAGTTATCTGGAATAAAAAGCTATTCTCAGTGACAATGACCATGAAACCATCATCGATTGTTGTAAAAACCCATCTGTTTCACTAATGCCCTTTAGGGAAGGAAATCTGGCGTCCTTACCCAGTCTGGCCTACATGTGACTCCAGACCCACAGCAATGTCTCTGAAATGGCCGAGCAAGCCACTCAGTTCAAGGGCAATTAGGGACGGGTAGCAAATGCTGGCCTTGCCAGCGACGCCCACATCCCATCAAAGAATAAATTGGGAAAGGTGACGGCTCTCAGGATTACTGGGATATTGTTCCTGCTATGGTCAATGTGCTGCTGTGCGGCAAATTTAAAACATTGGCCTGAATCGTTGGGCGCGTGCGATTGGCGGGCGGGGGAGAGGACAGGAAATGGGCCATCGGCCTCCCCGACTGCGATTTTCACGCCGGCCAATTACCGGGCAGCGCGCTGACATGATCAGTGCTGCCGGGGGCGGGGGTGGGAAGAAGGGTGCTGATGTAACCGAGAGTGCGGGCGTGCGCTTGGAGAGAGCTCCCTGAAGGCAGGCAGCTGCCCGAGGGCGCTGCAGACCCTCCACAGAGTAAAGGAAATGACAAAAAAGCTGCAAAACATGTCCACGCAGCACAATCAGGCACCTGGAGGCAAACCTCATAAACAAAAACCAGCCCCCAGGTATCTCTTCTTATTTTATTTCCCCGCGGAGACCTCATCCCGCCCTGGGTCGAGGTTTGAGGAAGAATGTGAACGCCGCCTGGGAGAATGACCCGTCCGCCAACTGCAAATGTGACGGGCCACGGAAAATCCCTGTTGGTCGCGTCGTTAATGGGCTTAATTGCCCCTTAATTGTTGGCAGGCGAGCTTCCGACCTAGTGAAATGTCACACGTGTGTGTGCGATGATGTCGGGAGCGTCCCGGCCTCACCTCGCGCTATTTCATGTCCGTTCAGGTCGGGCATGCGTCTGCCCGCGGGCCATAAAATTCTGGCCACAGGTTTTAAACTTGCCTTACTCTATAAAATCCGTCCTCAACCATTATGTCTGGTATCAAAGGGATTAATGACCAGGGACACATGTTGCGAGAGAGTGGATGATATTTGGCTGATTTTAAAAAAGTACCAAAGACGTAAGCGTTTCCAGCCCTACAGAAGAAAATTAACTAAAGACAACAATTGGCAGATGAAGGAATTTAAATGGACATCGAAGATATATCATAAAGCAGAGTTCAAAGCATGTCCTTGAACAAAATCATCAAAGGAACATTAATGAGAGAAACATCCATGGCAATAAATAGTGAGAGCTGGAGATCACTCCAAGGACCCATGGGCCTCTCCCACCTACCGATGTCTCAGTCATTCCATCCCCATCACTGATCAGATCCAATCTTTCCACAGCTATCCTACTGATCAAGGGAAAATCCATTCCTCCCTACAGGGAAATAGTTCAGCTTTTGATCTCTTTACTCTCTACTGATCCCTAAGAGACTGCTTTCTCACTCAATCATTAATCATCCAAACCCCTGAATGGTTAGAGCACAGAACGGTTAGGCCATTTGGCCCGTCTTGTCCATGCTGGTTCTCTGTAGAGTCCGGCAACTCTGCGGGTTCCACTCTCCCGCACTTTCCCCATAACCCAGCAATTTATTATCCCTTCTGGTGCTGATCCGATTTCCCTTTGATGGAAGCCATGATTGAATCCACTTCCCCCACATTCTCCGGGAGTGTTTTCCAGATCTTAGCTGTCAATCAGTGTCCTCTGCTTCTCGACCCTTCTGCCAGTGGGAACAGTTTCTCCCGCTCTACTCTGTCCAGAGCCCGCATGATTTTGACCACCTGTATCACATCTCCTCGCAAAATTCGGTGCTGTAGGAAGAGTAACCCCATTTTCTCCAATCTGTCTATGGGACACAAATCCCATATCCCTGGCACCAGTCTTCCAAATGTTATGTGCATTCTAAAGGCTTCACATTCTTCCTAAAGTGTGGCACCCAGAAGTGGACGCATAAATATCGGCCCAACCTGCTCAACCTTCCATCATAAGACAAACTCCTTCATCCCAGGAATCAGCCTAATGAACCTTCTCTGAACTTCTAAATACATATTAATGACTTGTGTGTAAATTGCCAAGTTTGTAAGTGACACAGAGCTTGAATGAAAGTGTTATGAACTGTGAGGAAGACAGTGATCGACTTCCAGAGGGACATAGGCTGGTGGAAAGTCCTGACACGTGGCAGATGAAATTTAATGCAAAGACGTGTGAAGTGATACATTTTGGTGGAAATATACCTGTGGGTACATGTTTTTTTTAATTCATTCATGGGATGTGTGCTTCACTGGCTGGGCCAGCATTTATTGCCCATCCCTAGTTGCCCTTGAGAAGGTGGTGGGCGAGCTGCCTTCTTGAACCACTGCAGTCCACGTGGTGTAGGTACACCCATAGTGCTGTTAGGAAGAGAGTTGCAGGGTTTTGGCCCAGTGACAGTGAAGGAACTGCATCTCAGCAGCGATTCAGAAATTAATCTTTACAGATGTGGGCTTAACCATGCACTGGAAACCTGCCGATTTAAAGAGGCAGAATGCCATGACTGCTACAGGAAAGGGTACGTAATAAAGCAATTCAGGGTGAAATTGAGACAGCCAATCAGATAGCAGACCAAGATGATTGAAGTGCACAATATTATTGATCTGAAGCTGCTGATAATGATATCTATTCCCTATACAATGTCAAAGCAGCAAAAACTGAACCAATAATCGTCACCCCTCATGTAAAAGGGAAGCCTGTAGTCATCGAGGTAGACATGGGAGAGTCGACCACGTTGGTGGGAGAATACACATTTAATTATCAAAACGAGCCATTGAATCTGGAGCAAACCACAGCTCAACTGAAGGCGTCCACTGGAGAGTCAAGACAGATAAAAGGCATTGGCACCGTCCCTGTGTCCTTATGGCAACAGACTCCCAGCTGCCAGTGATCATCATGACAGATGAAGGGCCTGGTCTTCTGAGCCGCGATCAGTTACAATAAATTAAGTTCAACTGGTCAGAAATAGTTCACTTGAGAATAGGAGGAATTTCTCAGCTGTTAAGGAAGTACGACAGAGTATTTCGTGATGAATTGGGAAAGATGAAAGGCTTACAAGCAAAAATATATGTAGATTCGGGGGCGACACCCTGTTTCTTTAAGACTAGACCTGTGCCTTATGCCCTAAAGGAGAAGGTGGATGCAGAATTGTGCCGTTTAGTGAAGCTGGGCATCGTCCAGCCAGTCCAATTTTCAGAATGGGCAGCGCCCACACTCCCTGTGATGAAACAGATCAAACTATTCCCATTCGCGGAGGCTACAGCTGAGCTAGCTGGAGGAAAATCCTAAACCAAACTGTACATGAGTCATGCAAACCAACAGCTGGAGCTGGACAGCAAGTCTAGAGGGTATGTAACCATCAACACACACAAGGGCCTGTACCAATACATTTAGCTACCCTTTGGTGTATCATCTGTATGTGCAATCTTCCAAAGGACCATGGAAAGTCTATTGCAAGTACTTCCCCGCGTAGTGGTATACCTGGATGATGTCCTAATCACAGGGTCAATGGAAGCCGAACGCTTAGTCAACCTAGAGGAGGTTTTAAGGAGATTTTTGGAAGCTGGTGTATGATTGAAGAAAGAGAAATGTACCTTCCAAGTGACAGAAGACGCTTACTTGGGTCACCGAGTGGATGCCAAAGGGTTGCATCTAGTAGAGGAGAAAGTCAAGGCAATCAAAGAGGCATCCGCCCCAACCAATGTCACTGAACTCAAGTCTATTTTGGGAATGAAAAATGATTATGGTTGCTTCTTGCCAAACTCGTCAACAGTGTTAGTATCTTTACACTGCTTATTGAAAAAGTACCATCGTTGGTCATGGAATGCACAATGAGAAGAAGCCTTCATGAAAGTCAAGAAGCTATTACATTCATCATATCTACTAGTACATTATGACCCATCAAAAGAATTAATATTAACCTGTGATGCATCTCCTTACGGTGTGGGAGCACTGTTGTCACACAGGATGGAAAATGGTTCTGAAAGGCCAATCGGCTATGTCTCCAGAACCCTCTCTGAAGCCATGAAGGGTTATTCACAACTTGAAAAGGAAGGTTTATCAGTAATATTTGGAGTGAGGAAATTCCACCAGTAAGTATCTGCACGGACGACATTTCACCAGAGTGTCGGGTCATCAACCATTAATGGGTTTATTCAGTCAGGATAAAGCCATTCCACCAATAGCCTCAGCAAGAATTCAATGATGGGCTTTGATTTTATCAGTGTATGAGTATTCCTTTATGCACCGTCCTGGTGTGCATATTGCAGATACAGATGCACTCAATCATCTCCCATTACCAGGTAGCATTGTACATGCTCCAGTGCCACAAGAAGTTGTGCTTGTGCTGAATTTCTTGGACTCTTCACCAGTATTCACGAAGCAAATAAGAAATCGGACAAACAAGGATCCAATTTTGTCAAAAGTCTGAGACCTGGTATTACAAGGATAGTCGAATTCACCAGTGTCTGAAGAGATAAGACCATTCCACGCCTGTAAAACAGAGTTAAATTGTCAAGATGGAATCTTGTTATGGAGATCAAGAGTCATCGTCCCTTCACAAGGAAGGCAACCACTCTTGATAGATCTTCACAGCACGCATCTGGGCATGCTGAAGATGAAAATGCTTGTGCAAAGCTGTCTGGTGGTCAGGCATAGACAGTGATATTGAAGCCATGGTCAAGCACTTTCTCCAGTTTCAGCAACAACAGAAGTTGCCTGTTTCAGCTCCACTGCATCTGTGGCAGTGGCCTGTTGGCCCCTGGGTTAGATTACATATAGACTATGTAGGTCCATTTTTAGGTCCCATGTTTTTATTGATCATCGATGCACATTCCAAGTGAATGGATGTGTATGAAGTTAGATCACTGGCATCATGCGCAGCTATTGAAAAGCCTTGCCAATGTTTCAGTATACATGGCCTAGCGGAAGTCATTGTTTTGGACAATGGTCCTGCATTCGCTAGTACAGAATTTCAGAGATTCATGAGTTAAAATGGAATGAAACATATTAAACAGCACAATATCATCCCTCATCAAGTGGGTTAGCTGGAAGAGCAGTGCAAACTTTCACATCAGGAATGAAGAAGTTTTATCTGAAGATACTTTAGAAACTCGACTTTAACACGTTCTTCTCAATTATAGTATGAGTCCTCAGCAACTACGGGTTCAACACCATCTGAACTCGTGATGAAACATCGCCTTCGTACAAGGCTAGTCTGGTGTTTCCAAACTTAAAGAGGAAGGTAGAGAAGAATTAGAGTAGTCAGAAATTAAATTACTGTTTTCATAGTAAAGTTCAAAGATTTTTGTGTGGAATTTTGGAAATGGACCTAGTTAGGCTCCTGGTATAATTGTCTCTGAAACTGGACCCTTGTCATTCCAAGTGGAAGCGAAAGACCAGATTGTTTGAAAACATGGGATCATCTACGGAGTAGAGAGACATTCCCAACAACCAGCTTTTCCACCTGTAATTGATGTCAAACCTTTAATCCCTGAGGTGACAAATCGACGGGAGACCTGATATCTCTGTTGAATTACCTATCCTGCACTACCACTGTCTAAAGATGTCCCTGATGCTGCTGTTCCTGATCATGTCAATCCAGTGGGAGAATCTCAAATGGTAGAGCTACACTGGTCTATCCAAATTAGAAAGCCACCTCAGAGATGTAATCTTTTATCACATGACCTGTGTATATGTATATGTTGTGGATTAAAATATTCTTTGTAAACAGGAAATGTAAAACAGCTAACGGGGGTGGGAGGAAATGTAATGATTGTAGGTATAACCTTTCCTACTGCCTTCAGGGGTCACTTGATTGTTCTGACGAATGAGCTCTAAGCCCAGGTAATCCTGAGAGCGGAGCTTTCTAGTCGTGGATCTGGTTCAAGCATGAAACTTCAAAAAGAACTCTGTAATAAAGTTATCTGTTTCAAGTAAGAAACCTGTCTGGCACATCAAGTTCATTACACGCCCCATCAGTCTACTCTCGATCATCAGCAAAGAGATGGAAAGTGTTGTCGACAGCGCTGACGACACTTACTCAGCAATAACCTGCTCTTGCATGTTCAGTTTGCATTCGTCCAGGGACACTTGGTTCTAGAGCTCATTACAACCTTGGTTCAAACACGGATAAAGAGCTGAACTCCCGAGGTGAGGTGAGAGTGACTGCCCTTGACATCAAGGCAGCATTTGACCGAGTGTGGCATCAAGGAGCCCTAGCGAAACTGAAGTCAATGGGAATCAAGAGGAAAACTCTCCACTGGTTGGAGTCATAACTAGCACAAAGGAAGATGGTTGTTGTTGTTGGAGGCCAATCATCTCAGTCTCAGGACATCACTGCAGGGGTTCCTCAGGGTAGTGTCCAAACCCCAACCATCTTTAGCTGCTTCATCAATGACCTTCCTTCCATCATAAGGTCAGAACTGGGGATGTTCACTGATAATTGCACAATATTCAGCACAATTCGCAACTCTTCAGACATTGAAGCAGTCCATTTCCAAATGCCGCAAGATCTGGACAATATCCAGGCTTGGGCTGATGAGCGGCAAATAACATTCACCCCACATGAGTGCCAGGCAAGGACCATGTCCAACAAGAGAGAATCTAACCATCTCCCTATGATTTTCAATGGCATTACCATCACTGAATCCCCCACTATCAACGTCCTGGAGATTACCATTGACAAGAAACTTAACAGGACCAGCCATATAATAACTGTGGCTACAAGAGCAGTTCAGAGGCTAGGAATCCTGCAGCGAGTAACTCACCTCCTGACTCCCCAAAGCCTGTCCACCATCTACAAGGCACAATCTACAAGAACAAAGATAAGTACAGCACAGGAACAGGCCCTTCAGCCCTCCAAGCCTGCGCCGATCATATTGCCCGTCAACTAAAACATTTTGCACTTCTGGGGTCCGTATCCCTCTATTCCCATCCTATTCATGTATTTGTCAAGCTGCCTCTTAAACACCACTATCGTACCTGCTTCCACCACCTCCACTGGCAGCGAATTCCAGACACTCACTACCCTCTGCGTAAAAAACTTGCCCCGTACATCTCCTCTATAGTTTTCTCCTCTCACCTTAAATCTATGTCCCCTAGTAATTGACTCTTCCACCCTGGGAAAAAGCTTCTATCTACTCTGTCCATGCTACTCATAATTTTGTAAACTTCTATCAAGTTGCCCTTCAATCTCCGTTGCTCTAGTGAGAACAATCCGAGTTTCTCCAACCTCTCCTCATAGCTAATAACCTCCAGACCAGGCAGCATCCTGGTAAACCTCCTCTACACCCTCTCCAATGCCTCCATATCCTTCTGGTAATGTGGTGACCAGAATTGCACGCAATATTCCAAGTGTGGCCTAACCAAGGTTCTATACAGCTGCAGCATGACTTCCCAGCTTTTATACTCAATACCCCTGCCAATGAAGGCAAGCATGCCATATGGCTTCCTGACTACCTTATCCATCTGCGTTGTCACTTTCAGTGACCTGTGGACCTGTACACCCAGATCCCTCTGCCTGTCGATGCGCTTAAGGGTTCTGCCATTTACTGTATAATTCCTGCCTGTATTAGACCTTCCAAAATGCATTACCTCGTATTTGTCCAGATTAAACTCCATCTGCCATTTCTCCACCCAAGTCTCCAACCGATCTATATCCCGTTGTATCCTTTGACAATCCTCTTCACTATCTGCAACTCCTCCAACCTTAGTGTCGTCTGCAAACTTACTAATTAGCCCAGTTACATTTTCCTCCAAATCATTTATGTATACTACAAACAGCAAAGGTCCCAGCACTGATCCCTGCGGAACTCCACTAGTCACAGCTCTCCATTCAGAAAAGCACCCTTCCACTGCTACCCTCTGTCTTCTATGACCAAGCCAATTCTGTATCCATCTTGTCAGCTCACCTCTGATCCCATGCGACTTTACCTTCTGTACCAGTCTGCCATGAGGGACCTTGTCAAAAGCCTTACTGAAATCCATGTATATAACATCCACTGCCCTTCCATCGTCGATCATCTTTGTCACTTCCTCGAAAAACTAGATCAAGTTAGTGAGACACGACCTCCCCTTCACAAAGCCACGCTGCCTTTCACTAATACGCCCATTTGCTTCCAAATGGTAGTAAATCCTGTCACGAAGAATCTTCTCCAATAATTTCCCTACCACTGACGTAAGGCTCACCGGCCGGTAATTTCCTGGATTATCCCTGCTACCCTTCTTAAACAATGGAACAATTTTGGCCATTCTCCAGTCCTCTGGGACCTCACCTGTAGCCAGTGAGGATACAAAGATTTCTGTCAAGGCCCCAGCAATCTCCTCCCTTGCCTCCCTCGGTACTTTGGGGTAGATCCCATCTGGCCTTGGGGACTTATCCACCTTAATATTCTTCAAGACGCCTAACACCTCCTCTTTTTTGATCTCAACATGATCCAGGCTATCTACATACTCTTCCCTGGACAAATCGACTGCTAAGTCCTTCTCTTTGGTGAATACTGATGAGAAGTATTCATTTAGTATCTCTCCCATTTCTTCTGGCTCCACACACAGATTCCCACCTCTGTCCCTGAGTGGGCCTACCCTTTCCCTGGCTACCCTCTTGCTTTTTACATATGTATAAAAGGCCTTGGGATTTTCCTTAATCCTGGTTGCCAATGACTTTTCATGACCCCTTTTAGCCCTCCTGACTCCTTGCTTAAGTTTCTTCCTACTTTCTTTGTATTCTCCACGGGCTTCATCTGTTCGCAGCCTTCTAGCCCTCAGAATGCTTCCCTTTTCTTTTTGACTAATCTCACAATATCCTTGGTTATCCAAGGTTCCTGAAACTTGCCATACTTATCCTTCATCCTATCAGGAACATGCCGGTCCTGAATTCTTATCAACTGATGTTTGAAAGCCCCCCACATGTCAGTTGTTGATTTGCCCTCAAACATCTGCCTCCTGTCTAGATTCCTCAGTTCCTGCCTAATATTGTTATAATTAGCCTTCCCCCAATTAAGCACCTTAACCTGAGGACTCCTGTTATCCTTACCCATCAGTACCTTGAAACTTACTGAATTATGGTCACTTTTCCCGAAATGCTCCGACTGAAACTTCGACCACCTGGCCGGGTTCATTACCTAATACCAGGTCCAGTATTGCCCCTTCCCTAGTTGGACATCTACAAATCAGGAGTGTGATGGAATATTCTCTACTTACCTGGATGAGTGCAGCTTCAATAACACTCAAGAAACTCAACACCATCCAGGACAAAGTTGCCCACTTGATCGGCACTCCATCCACCACCTTAAACATTCCTTCCCTCTACCACTGGTGCACAGCAGCAGCAGTGTGTAGCACCTACAAGGAGCACTGCTGCAAATCCTCAAGGCTCCTTAGACAGCACCTTCCAAACCCGCAACCACTACCATCTAGAAGGACAAGGGCAGCAGATACATGGGGCCACCACCACCTGGAAGCTCCCCTCCAAGTCACTCACCATCCTGACTTGGAAATATATCACTGTTCCTTCACTGTCGCTGGGTCAAAATCCTGGAACTCCCTCCCGAACAGCACTTTGGGTGTACCTACACCACATGGACTGCAGCGGTTCTAGAAGGCAACTCACCATCACATTCTCAAGGGCAATTAGGGATAGGCAATAAATGCTGGCCCAGCCAGCAATGTTCATATCCCTTGATCAAATTTAAAAATATGAAGTTTGATAACTGTGATCTGCTGTTGATCTTCCCACATTCTTGGAACTGACATTTTAATAATATATAGGGCAGAGATTAGCAATCAGTAGTTCATATTGAATAAACCTTTGAACAGTAACAACCTTATAACTT